>NW_021604651.1:4391059-4395189 GCF_004785775.1 Grammomys surdaster
GAGAGAGAGAGAGAGAGAGAGAGAGAGAGAGAGAGAGATTTAAGTCTTGAGGGTGAGAAGGAAGGGTTGGAGCTGTTACTCAGTGGATAACATTTGTACCTAGCATGCACAGAACTTTGGTTTTGATCTCCATCACTGCATAAAATAGGTATGGGAGGTGGAAGCTAAAGGAGTCTCGAATGTCATCTTGTCTTTTGTCTTTACTTGACTTCAAATCCCAGAGCATCCTGAAATATTTTGAACAGGCTATTTTTGTGCATATCTGGACAATTCACTTTGTAAGTGATGTGCAGGAGGTTTCGGGTCAACAGTTCCCCATGAGAAGTCAAGGGCAGCCAGCAGTCCATGAAGACATACATGGGACTCTTCAAGTTATTGTGGGTGTTTCAAAAATTCTAATGCAGTTTGTGCTTTTGACTTTTGTAAGCTTTGAGCTAGTATAATGGGGTCATCTTTTAGTCTAGAATTGCATGTGCATAACAGGGTGACTTTGGAGGACTCTATCAGGTAATGTCCAGAGGCCAAAGGACCTTGGATACAGGTTGAGACAGGCTCTCATGGAGCCCAGGCTAGCCTCAGAATCACCTTGTAGCTGAGAGTGACTTTGAACTCAGAATCCTCTCATTTCTACCTCCCAAATGCTGGGATTACAGGTATGTTTATTTATTCTGTTTATTGTATGCTGAGGATAGAACTCAGGAAGGGCTTCATGCATGGTAGGCAAGCATTCTACCAACTGGGCTACAAGTGTCTTAAGCTCATTGTACAACCTGTGAGGTATAAAATCCTGAGCCCTTCTGATCCTACCCACTCGTAAAATGGGAATGAGGGACTGGAGAGATAACCCAGTGGATAAGTGTGCATGCTGTTCTTCTAAAGGACTAGAGTCCTGTTCCAAGCAGGAACACGGGAACATCAGGAGGCTCACAATCACCTGTGATTCCATACGCATGGGAATTCAACACCCCTGGATTCCCCAGGTACCTGTATTAGAATGTACCCCTTGTCCCAGCTATACACATAATTAAAAATAAAAGAATGAATCATTAAAACAATAACACAGGAATAATTTTAATAGCACTTCTTCCCTCCTAGGGCTGAAATGAAGCTAGAGAGAATCCACATCCAGTGCTGGTAAGAAAGAAGGCTCCTGAGAACCAGGGCTGACACTAAGCCATCAATGCTGAATGGCTCCATGCAGCGTGTTTTGTAGTGGTACCCAGAGAAAAGCAAAACAGCAACAGAAGCTTAGAGGTTAAAGTGTGTGCAGGCTTCTCAAAGCTCTTTTGGACCTGGCATCCGAGCAGACAGCACAGGTCAGCTGCTCCTTTGTTCCTCCTGTCCCCTCGGTCTGGAATATGTGCTCCTTAGAGAGGGCTCTCCGACTTAAGCTCTGCCTCTGGAGTGTGATTTATCCTGGAAATAGTTCTACCAGAAAATAATAGAAAATTACTTGCCAGGAGAAGAATCAAATGAGAGACTGTATTTACTTTGGGCGTTTTTCCCATTGTACCGGGTTATATTGCCAAGGAGCTAAAAATAGTGGTGATAAGCAGTCTTCGAATGGGTCCCTCTTGGGGTGACAGGGGTCAACCAAAAGTAGACTGGCTCCTCCAGGGAGCCCCTGTGAGATCTACATCATCTACCTTCACCCTATTTTGGGAACCCCTCTTGTAGTTTTTCTTGGCTGGGTTTCTGCTCCCCACACATGGCCTGGGTTTCCCTCCCAACTGATCGGTTCCTCACATTTGTCTCGGCAGCCCATGTTAAACCAAACGGTTTTAGATGGCCTCCTGCTTTAAATATGCTATTTATAGTTGTTAATTCATGTTTTCACGATGCTTCATGTCTCAGCTGGTCGTTGTACCACCCTAGGAAGGGAATAATGAAATACGTGGCATTTATATGGGTGGCTGTGCTGTTCGTCATTTTTCATCTAGGGGATGCTTTATTGGAGGAGATGTAAAATTGCAGAGGGTATTTTTTCTCTCTTAAAGATAAGCCCCCAGCGTATTAAATATTCATCTGTTTTAGAGGAACACTGTACCAGTTTTTGTCCCCCTCCCCGATTCTCTCATGAAAATATATCCTGATGTCTACAATACGTATTGTTCTCATAAAATGTGCCTCACTGCAACTGGTCCCATGAGCAAAACTTGAAGTCTTCATCAACAGCTGTTGTGAAGTATGGTAAAATGCATGCTCCTCAGCCTCTCTGGTCACATCTGAGCAATACCACCCGAGTGAGCTTGGAGCTTTGGGTCTATGTCTTAGAACTGTAGGTGAAGACTTGATGTTTGGGGGTCCAACCCTTCCCCACTACTCTCTCTCTCTATGTGTGTGTGTGTGTGTGTACATGTGACAATCGTATAGCTCTTATTTCTCTTGAACACTGTCTACTTGTTGTTGTTATTGTTGTTGTTGTTTGTTTGAGACAAATCTTTTAGATTTGTGGAACTCAAAATTTGGTGAGCCCCAAGGGGTCTGACTGTCTTTGTCTCTCCAGTGCTGGTGTTACAAGAGTGTGTCACCATAGCATGATCTTTTTGTTCACTTTCTTTTAGACATGGGTCTGGGATCTAACTCCCATCCCATCTTTGCAAGTCACAAACTGAGCCATCTTCCCTGCCCCGCCCTCTGTCTTCTAGAAGACTTCTTTTTCTCGGTCACTTCTTATCCTAAGGTGCTATTCTAGGGTTTGTATTGTATTTCCTGGCTTGGCTGAGTTGAAGAGGCAAGGGAAATAGAAGCCTGTCTTCTCGAGATATAATCAGGGGAGCCCAGGTCCCTCCCTGAAGGGGCAGCAGAGGTGAGTGACATAGGCCCTAGGGAGAAGGTAGCACCATCCCCTCTGCTGGGTAGGGCTAATCTGGTGGTAGTAGCAGCTATGAGGATGGAATATGGGCAGGGTGGATGGGGGTGGGTGAACATTTAAAGCCACACATGTGAGCAACCCCCTCCCCTCCCTTGGGTGTATTTCTAGTGGTTCCCAAACACTAATTCAGCAGTGGCAGCAGCAGCAACATATGAGTGCTTATCTGAAATGCAATCACACGATGCTTCAGCTTGGTGGGATAGGGGAAAGCTATGACCTTTTCAAGCACTGTGTTGTCTCCTTGGGATTTCCTAGCCTGAGAACAATACCTTGGATGGAGTAGGGCTTAGGAATATGAGGTTTAGAAGCATACATTCTATTTCTACCTGGAAAGAGCCTACAGATGAGAGTGGGGAGGTTCATGATGAGGTCAAGCCCATGAGTCATCATGTTCTGGTCCCTCAAAAGTGGCGGGGGAGCTTTGGAGCCAGATAAGAAAGACCTCGTCTGGTTGCCAGCAGAGAGACCTACAAACAAAATTTGAGCCAACTCTTACAGTCTTTATCTGATTAGTATTGTCCAGCCAAGAAGCACTGCAAAGAGGAATAAAACTGGGTGATCACTAGTGAGCACCCAATAAAGATGTATTTATATGCTCTGGTGAGGTAAGAGCACTTGCTGCTCTGAACAGGACCTGAATTCAGTTCACAGCAGCCTCACTTGGTGTCTCACAATTGCCTGTAATTCCAATTCCAGGGAATCTGACACCCTCTTCTGGCCTCTGTCGGCACCCATACTTGTGGTACATACACAGACACATGAAATAAAATAATTTTTTTGCAAAAATGTTTTAAAATAAAAGTTGAGGTAGATGTAGGTTCATAAGAGAACATCTCTGTGTTCCTTGCTGTCTGAAGAATACCACTCTTCACTTCCACTAAAATTTGAATCAAATGTCTATGTTTTGCCTAAGGAAACTGCCTACCTTCCTTACTTCCAATAATGCTGGTCCTATAATTTGGCTGTTATAGTGGGTGAAGATTGTGCCAGGCAATGTACACAGGACTACTTGTATATTCTGTGTGGTAGCTAAAATTAATGACACCAAAGACATCATATTCCAACTCTCAGGACCTGATGGTGTGACCTTGGAAAGGCCTTTGCAAACTTGACGCAACATGGATTTGGCCACAGGGTGGGGCCCTGGATTGTCAGGTGAACACAGTGTCACCAACGAGGCTGGAGTGGGTGAACACAGTGTCACCAACGAGGCTGGAGTGGGTGAACACAGTGTCACCAACGAGGCTGGAGTGGG
>NW_021604651.1:4395199-4409158 GCF_004785775.1 Grammomys surdaster
GAGGCTGGAGTGGGTGAACACAGTGTCACCAACGAGGCTGGAGTGAGTGAACACAGTGTCACCAACGAGGCTGGGGATTAAGGTAAGATGAGAGGATTTGAAGACAAAAGGAGAGGCTTCACACAAGTCCACAAATGTATGTGTACCCACTCACATGTGAGAATACATACACACATGCACACATGCATACACACATGCATGCATGCACAATCATGAAAAGTATAAAAGGAGAATAGTTTCTGTCAGAGAACAAGAGCAAGATGAGGCACTCTCATATTTAGTGTCACCAGGCCCAGCATAGGCTCTGGCCACAGAATCTTGAGACACCAGGTATTTTGCCCTTTGGTATACTGTACAGACTCACCATGTCTAGTACACAAAGCCTTACTACTATACCCATTGGGCAGATGAGAGAAAGGGCTCAGAAAGACAGAGGAAGTCCCCTTGCATCAGAGCTGCAGTCCCTGTGCAGTAGGGATTCATCCTCAGGTCCAAGTTTAGAACCAGCGTTGAGAACTATCACTTTAAACACTGCCTCTCCAGGAGTAGATGTCTCAAGCCTATGCCCAAGTCATACAACTTCCTTTTGGCCCATCTCTCCATTTTTACCAGGTCAGAGGAGCCAGTAGACAGGTTCATGTTGGGACACGGCCTGAGGAAGTCAGAAGCTGGTGATGAATCATGTGAGTTTTTCCTTTTCTTTGTTAGGTACTATTGATGTATGTTGTCTTCTTCTTTCTGGGGCTTTTGGTAAAGAAGGAAGTTGCCAAGGGTGCTGCTGAGGAAGAACAGGAAGTGGTTCCAGCACCCAGTGTCCCTTCAGTAGCTGATGAAGAAGCTCAACGAGGGAATCCTTTTCTCAGGAAATGAGTAGGAGTTAAATCCACCTCTAACATTAACATGGAAACAGGAAAGCTACAAAGGACTTAAAGAGCTGAATACGCCCCAGAGTGGTCCAGCTATGGCATTCCTCTCTCCAGAGTGGAACTGGCCAAGGACTCAGAGAAAAATGTTTATCCTCTCTGGAGCAAGGCTTCATCCCCATCAGAAATTAACATTGCAGAGCCTGGAAAGAGGGTGGCTTAGGCATAGAACACCATGCTGGGTACTATCAGGGAGGACAATGGGCCTAGAAGCATCTACAGGACCCTGAAAAGGCACACCCCAGACTGAATGTTTTTAACCATCAAAGTCAAGCAAAGGACAGAAAGAAGTCCAGACTTCTTTGAAGTTGTATACAGGCTGTGGGAGTGAGAATCTGGAAATGCTGATTAAGGACAAAGGAAAGCTGGGTTCAACTCCATTGGTGCCTGAGGCTGTAAGCAGCAACCTCCTGTTCTGATGGGGGCAGCTGAAGGTGCCTTAGAACGAATAAGGTGGCTATGGCACCTTATTCTTTGGCTGGAAGGACTCAGTTATTCTACAGCTTCCTTTCTAGTGCGAGAGGCACATTAGAGCCATGGGTAGGGCCACAGGCAGGTGGAAAGACTGTGGGGGTGGGATGGGGGAGGCATCAGGTGAGGGCAGTAAAGCACATGCACTCCATGCCCACTAGCACGCAGGGAACCTGGAGCATTATCTCCAGTATCACCAATATAATTCCAACAATAACAGCAAGATAAGAAGAACCACATGACGGGGAGAAATGGCTGTTTAGTAAAAAGTTACTTCAAGAGGAGTGTCCAAGCTAGACGCAGTCTAATAAGTTTCTCTTTAACTTGTCAGGGGGTGGGCGAGAGATGCTATGTTCATTTGTACATGGTAGCTCAGAGTCACTTGTCCAAACACAGCTAGTACTTTCCAGAACCAGGATTGAAACTCAATGTTTTGATTTTTGAGTCCAGACTCCTTTGCTCCCACCCTCCCTCCCTCCCTCTCTTCCCTGCCTCTCTCCCTTCCCTCCCTCCCTTCCTGTCCCTTCCTTCCCTCCCTGCCTCCCTCCCTCCCTCCCTCCCTCCCTCCCTCCCTCCCTCCCACTGAGCTGTCTCCTAGGGGAATCATCATATGCACTGAGTGATAGTTAATGACATGAAAATGTGTCCAGGAGATGCAATAGTGCAGGCTCCGAGATCATTTATTTACTCCAGAAATGAAGTGATATCATATTCCATTGGACCACCAGGTAGCCACTTCCAAGTGTTGAAGTTCCAGTTACTGTTAAGATCTTTTCAGTAGTCTGCATGTCTCATGTTTTCTACCAGAAATGGCATTCTGGGTATTCATGAATACTAATTGAACGCTATGCTTTTCAGACTCCTTTGGTGGAATTTTGTCAGAACAGCTGCTGCCAACTCTTGTAGAGGTGGTAGGTGGACATCAGGGGGTATCTAGAAATGTCAGCAGAGCAACTACTGTTAGGACTGGCTTTGTAGGTAATTACAGGAGGCATGGATTATGAGGAAGCTGTAAAAAAAGAGAAAGGACTGTCGGGAGGGTAGGTGTCTGCATAGTTAGGCTGCTGCCCCCTTGGAGGGGCTCTGAGTGCCAGGTGAAAATTGAATGCTATAAAATCAAGCCAGCCACCATTCCAGACCAAATAGGAGAGGACCTCAGGAGGCTCCAACCCTCTCTGAGAGCTTTGGGCAGTTGGTGACTGCTGGGGATGGAGAGTCAGTTTTCCTCAGGGGTATGGCCTCTTGCAGGCTGTCCATGTTCCACCAATGATGGCCTACATCCATGTACACATACATGGGCAACACCAACTGGACTCAGTAGATTATAAAAGGGGAGAGAGAGAGAGAGAGAGAGAGAGAGAGAGAGAGAGAGAGAGAATGAGAGAATGAGAGAATGAGAGAATATGAAGCTTAGAAAAGAGTGTAAAGACAGGAATGGTTTGGAGATAAGTTGAAATGAAGGAATGGGGTGAATATATTCAAAATACATCATATAAACATGAACAAATTTTAAGAATAGATAAACAGAATAAAGGGCCTGAGACACACAGACTGTGAAGGCCCTAACTTAGTGGGGCAGTGGAGGTGCTGTGTGGAGAACAGCTTCAGAAATGCAGGGAGAAATCAATTGAAGATTGTGTTTAAGATGCTGCTTTTTTAACACAGGAAGAAAGCTCCCTGACCCTAGCTTGATTTGCCATAGGTTGTGAGACACTATCGCCACCTGGTGGTCACATGGCCAAATTGTAGGTCTAAACTATAGATTTCTAAAGGGTTTAGGCAGAAAACTTCATCAGAGTCAAAAAATCCTAGTCAAGTTGTCTGCATCTCTTGAGAGTTTTAAAAGTCTATAAATATCTGCACAAGAACTGAATATTTCATATTTATCTGAATGTCTTAGTGATGTAGGCATTGCTGCTTTGAGGAACTCAAAATCATTCAAATATAGCAGATAGGAAAAAAAAAATATCTCCAGGAATACACAGATCTCTGAGTCCAGCTGGAAGTTGAGAAGACTCAACAGCTTTGAGCCTTGTAATGAAGGGATAAAAAGACTTTAAAAGCATTCCTGGCAGGTTGATGTCTAACAGTCTTAACTGCTAAGAAGCAAGTGAGCAGTGCTTCTTCCAAAAGTTCTCTTTTCGGCTGATTCCGCAGGCTGACTCATTGGCGTTACAAGGGCTGCATCTGGAACAGAGCTGTGGCTGATTCTGTGACTTACTTTTGTCAGTGTGTCCAGTTGGACAGAATCGACAACTATGGCTTTTTGTGGATCTCTCTTGTAAATCCAGGGAGGGCTGATCTTAAGATGAGGGGTACGCACTGGCTTTGGAGCCCTGTGTGTTGGTGAGGGGGCTGTGGGAATGAAGACAGAAACATTCACACAGGCAGGACAGCTGATATGCACACTGCTTCAGTGTGGCAGAGTGACCACTGCACTAGGAGTCTTGAGGTTAGGCCCTTCCTCTTGCTTTACCTCTGAGCAGTTCTGTGACTTTGGACATGGCGATTGATTTCTCTGAGGTCATGTATTCCTTTCCTGTACAGCTTGGTTTTAGATCTGTTCTCCAGTAACACCACTATACCTCAGGGCCAAAATCTGCACATGAGTGTAAGTGCAGGAGGAAGTCAGACGTAGGTGTCAGATTCCTTGCAGTTGGAGTTATAATCAGTTGTAGCCATCCAACATGGGTGCTCGGAACTGAACTTGGATCTTCTGCAAGAACAGCATGTGCTTTTAGCCCATGAGCCATTTCTTCTGCCCCAGGACATGCAATTTCTTCTGGAAAGTACCAGGGATGTGAAAAGTTGATTTCTTATTTTCGTTCCTCCTCTCTCTTCCTGGCATTCTCTTTTCTTTGTCTCTTTTCTTCCCTCTTCTTGTCCCTGCTCCTGTTCCATCTCTTTCTGCTCATCACCTTGGACTCTTCTACAGTACGAGCACCAGCGAGGCAAACGTTGTGAATTATCCTACTCTTCCAAGGGACTAGCTATTCAACGGAAACTTCCATCTAAGATGTCAAGAGCACTGTTGGGGAAGATTGTAGCTGTTTGTCAAGTTTCCCAGGGGCCTTGTAAGTAAACAGTTTTCAAAGAGCTTCCATTTTAAAAGTAGGAAAAGCTTCTGACTTTGTTTGCTGTGGTTCTTCTCCATGTACTGAACTTCCTCCCATTGGGCAGACTGTGCATTCTTTTGTCATTCGCAATCAGAGGCATTTGAGGACTCGAACCTGAAGGCAGCACGGTGTATAGAAAGAGTGATTTCAGAGCCCAGCCTTGGGCTGGGGGGAAGGTTTTACTGCTTAAGTTGTGTAACCTTACAGAAGTTTCTTAATCTTTGTGGGCTTTATATATTTTTTATCTGTAAGTTAATTTTTAAAAAGTATAAACTACAGAGAATAATTGTGGGATTCAATGAGATCTCTTCAGATGCCTCATTAATCTTTATAACATTAATGCAAATATTAACTGTTACTTCAGTGTTGATCTTGAACTTGTGTGACATAGAATGGGTTGCTTCCAGCTTTAACAGGATAATGCACCCCAACTTTCTGCTTACTGAGACCCACTTCTCTCCACAGTTCTGTTTCCTTTTTATTTACAGAACCCCCAAGGTTCTCCAGGGTAGGGGTTCTCACCTGTTTTGTGTGTTAGAATTTGAAGGGGTATTTATTTGGGGTAAAGTTTCAAACCCACTCTCGTGGTATCAGTCTGCAGTAAAGACCCAGGATTGAACAAGGAATTTGATAAAGGCCCAGACGATATTGAAGCACAGCCACTAGAAAGCCATTGAAATACTCCTGAGACAGAGGGGATCCACACAGCCACTTTTGAACTGTGGAGAAGATGGGACTGTCATTCTAGCAAGAAATCACCCCAACAGCTGACAGTGAGAGGCGCATCCACAATCAAATTTCAATTGGTAGCATTTTCCTGGCTGAGAGCCGAGGAAGGCTGACTTGTTCGGCTCAGCGCCTAGCATGGTACTGACATGGGAAGGGAAGCTACTCCGTTGGCAGAAGCAGCAGGAAGCAGAAAGGAATGGGAACTATTACTCTGACAACACATGAATATTGCGCGTTGACAGCAGTTTATTCTTTGGAGCTTGGGAAGGGGGCTTAGAGAGGACCAGGATTCTAAGAGTGTGTCAATGAATTTTGAGGTGTTTGGTAGGGGGTTTCAGTGTGGGGTGACATAGGTAAGGCTCCCCATCTGTCTTTATGAGGACTCTCTGCTGTTCATAAGCAGCCCAGTTCTCTTTGTTTTAGTTGACACATAATAGTGGTGGATGGTCTTGGGTATTGTATTTTTCCATGTGTGAGCAGTAAATAGCAAGGTGTTGATTGGCACATGGGATTTGGGGAGAGGGGCTTTTTGGAAAGGGTTCTATAATTACTCAGCCCAGCTGTCAATTTCTGTTATATATCCATATTGCTTTTAATTTTTTAAACCTCATTCTTTATGATTCTAGATTTCCTTAGCTTTTAATGGGGACACCTACTGCAGACCTACTACAGAAAGAAGTGTTCCTTTAGGTTTTACTGACCCAGAATATGCAAGAACAGTGTCTGAGATGGAGTAAGAAGATGTAGTTCTCACTTCTCTGGTGGGGAAGGTTTGGTAGAGCCAATTTGTACAGAATCACAGGACTTACTTAAGGAGAATGGAAACTTGTGGGGATTTAATAGCGCTCTGCCTTCAGACCTCAGTGGATGAAATCTCCAGTAGTAAAGTGTTCCAGCATTGATTGGGGGTTTTGTACTTTTTAGTTACATAGGTATTTAACCTGCCTCAGTTGATTGAGTTCACTCACTGATTAGTTTGAATCATATCTCAGTTTCTCCATGTGAATCATGGAAATAAAAGTCCCCCAGGTGGAAAGGAATGACAGGTGAACTACCCCACGTGGTTCATGGGATTAGTTGTTATTGTCAACAAGATGCAGGATGCCTCTGAGATGAGACAGGGATATCAACTCTCCCTGATAAACTATGCAAGCAACCTTTGCTCCAGAGAAAACCAGCAGCCCTGTTTCCCGACCCAGCTATGCAGCTTCTATGCTACATGCAGGCCCTCTTCTAACACATCTGGTCCTAAATATCTAGCCTCTTCTTCCCTCAGCATCCTCCTTCTACCCTCAAAAATAGAAAGTACACATCTAGAATCATTTTGACTTGAAGATTAGAGTCATGTCCATGGGCAATTGGTTGGTACTATTTCCTTGCCTCACCTAGTTTTATATATTCTAGAATCTTCTAAGGCTCTTACACGGAGGGATTTCTGGCTTTTGGTATGGTTGATTGCCTCTGAGTAGGCATAGGTAGAATCTTACCATGATACACGGGTCTAGATGTTATGAGCCCTGACCAATCAGTACCTACTAATATACTGACATTTCTGGCTTCTCTTACCCGTTTGATTTCTCTATTGCTTCCCATGAGACACAAACATGTGTACACAAATACATAGGCACATAGACAGATAGTTAAGTGAAAATATCAGGTAAAATTCCAGTAGTCTGGGGCCTGGATGGAATTACATTAGCAATACTGGTTTCCACTGATACTTGCAGTCATGGACTCTCTGATTTACTTATTCACTGACTGATCATCCAATGTCTAAGGGGTCTCTGTGTGTGAAGAGTTCCTCTGCTGAGTATAGTGTGTGACACACGAAGGGGAAGACCTATTCTGACCCTATTAAAGGAAGCATGTATCAATTCTGCGTTCTGCCAGATTCCCCAAGTGACAGGGGATTTATTTCAGGTTTTGTAAGTAGCGGGTTGTGGGCATTAAGAAGACCTGTTGCAAACATCTTAAGGGTTGTAGACAGGAGACCTTGAATGTCTGAACAGGTCCCTGGAGGTTTCAGCTCTTTCATTAGTTCATAACTAAACATGAGACCATAAAACCTCAGGGTCCTCAGAATGTTTAGCCATGAAAGGAGGCAGCTGGTATAGCAGGCCGGATCTAGAATTCTATTCATTGATAAACATTGTTAATTGAAGCATCAGGGCAGGGATGTGGAGAGATGCTGTGTGGTGGTTTTGTGAATAAAGTTCTTTCTATGCAAGCATGAGCACATGAGTTCGGATCCTCATCACCCATTTTGGTGCCACGTCACCGAGACGTGGCAGTGTGCACCTGTCACCTCAGTGCTAGAGACAGGCAGATCCTTAGAACTCACTGGAGTGCCATTCTGGTCAATCAGTGAGTGCCAGGTTCAGTGAGAGACCATGTCTCAAATACTAAGGTGGAGAGTAGATGGCTGAATGGAATGCCCTTGCCTAGGTCAGCTCTGTTCTCTTTGCCCCCTCAGAATTCCTCATCTTTTCCTCCAAAATCATGTGCTCAGTATCTCTCCTCAGCACCATGGGTATCAAGAGTTTATCAAGAGTTTGAACTTCATCACATTCCTGGGGTTCTGAGCAGTAGTAAGAGAGCAAGCACCAGAGTATTTTTAGCTGTGGCCCTTTATCCAAGGTCTTTCCAAACAATGGATCTATAGAACACTGCTTTCCAAGGGAGTTTTACACTGTTTAGAAATACTAAGAAAGGGCTGGAGAGATGGCTCAGCTGTTGAAGGCTAGGCTCATAACCAAAAATATAAGAAATACTAAGAAAAAGGAATTTACTTATGGGATCTTAAAGTTCAATAACATGATTTTACATTGTGGAATACAGTTCAACGCTAAAATGATGCTAGGGAAAGAGTGTGATGGCATATGAACTTATAAATTGTCAGTCATCTTCTTTCTTATCTTATATCTATCACCTGATGCTGGATACTCAGCAAGCTAGAACCTACGAACAAGAAACAGCTTGTCAGAGTGAGCCTCTACAGGCAGGCTTGCGTAGCTTCTGAATTACTGTTTGTTGTGTGAGATAACTTTTGACAGTTCTTGGGTTAGTAGTATCTATAGGTGACATAGTGGTTGCTGTGGGGTATTGATGGCCTCACACACACATATACATACACGTATATTACATATATATACACTTTTTATTCTTTCCAACAACCTTTTGATGGGAACATGAATTAGCATGCCCATTTTATAGACATGGCAACCTCGGTTACACAGTTGGTGATCAGAGAAGGGACTTGTCCCTCACTGAATGAACCCAGGACTTATCAATTTGGCCAGGCTCATTAGCCAGCAAGCCCCAGGGATGCTTTTGTCTTCATCTCCCCAGCACTGGATGTGTGACCCCACACTTAGGTTTTATGTGGGGACTTGAACTTAGGTCTTTATGCTTTTACGGGAAACATTTTACTAAGGCAGTCGTCTCTCTAATTAATTGTGTCTTAGATCATTTAAGCGCTACCATTTTCAAGTCCTTCCAAAATGAAAACTTTCAGTAGACACACACACACACATTCCCTATGAAAGAAGAATTTTCCATCACAATAGAAAGCTACACCTCATGAAAAGAGTTCGGTTAAAGCTGATTGATCCCTCTGTCTGGACACCTGTCCAAGCTGATGGCACGGGCTCAATATGTGCTTTATTGCCTGGGCACATTCAGATGTAGAACTGTCCCAAGAACACACACCATTACCTCCATCAGGCACACAGCCTAGATGAACCAATGAGAGATAGGATGGTATTTTGGAACATGATGTGAAGTTTCCTGATTGGAAATGTTCTTGAACTAAAATATCTTTCGTGACAAGCTTTTTTGTGGTTATAAAAAAAGATCAGCATCTCTCAGGTTATCCGATCTGCTAATTACTTTGAATTCAGATCAGGTATTTGTGGGTGAAATTAGCATGCAATATCCACTGGCTTTTGACAAGGGGCCCTGATGGAAGAAGACAGGATTGCTGTAGGCGATGAGGAAGAAAAGGAGAGGCACATTTTCAGGGTGAGGTTTTTATCTTCTAGGTTAAACGGTAGCTTAATGCCTGATGATGTTAAGCCAGGGAGATGGATGAAGGGGAAGAGTGAGCTACCTCCTTAGGAAGCAAGCAGCGTCTTGTGGGGGTGGACATGGACGTGGGTTTCATTCAAGGAGCTATGACGTGGGCTAAGTCATCTTTTCGTCTCCTGTGGGAGGATCTGTGAGAGCTGGTTATTTTCCAATTAACAAAGGGTAAGAGATGGTTCCTGAATCAGAGGCCCTGGTTTACCTATTTATAGGTATTGGGCTGTACTTAGCTGCGTCTCCTTGTCTATTTATACATGGTACTCTATACCTGCCATTTGCAGAGGTCCTAAGATGGCTCAGGTAGAATCTGTGGAAAGAGCTTCCTATAGTGGGCTGTGCTCTTCCCATGGCATCCTGTTACAGGGGTCACTGTGCACGTGAATATTGAGTGCTCTTTCCCCTTCCACCCTCCTTACTCTATCCCTCTGTCTGTCCTGGAGTGCTAGGGAGTATAGTAGGCATGTAGCCCTTTGTTCTCTGAAGTACACGGTCTTCACTTGACTTGAAAGCTCCCCCACACGATCTCTTTCTTCCCATGTCAGCAAACTGGGGTCAGAGAGAAGATATATGTGAAGAACTGGGCGATGATTGGACCATAGCAAGTTCTCAAGAATTATTTACTCTGTAAAAACAGACTACCACCCGCAAAGTAGCGAGCTGCATAGCCCTGCGAGCTGCATAGGCACTTGCTATCAAGTCTGACAGTTTGATTCCTAGGACCCAGAGGTGGAAAACAGGTAACTCATTCCTCACATTGTGGCATACGTGGGTCTCCGTCTCAGCATCCCAAATAAACAAATAAATGTAATATACAAAGGACAGTAACATGTCTTTGCCAAGCTTAGTTACCTCACTGGAGGAATATTGCAGATTGACCAATTGCTTCCAATTCTAGGGAGTGTGGGGTGGGGCTTGCAGAGTATCGTGGCTGATCTCCAGCTGAGAGGACTAATCAGTAAGGAAGACAAGGCTTTGCTTTCATCTGGAGGAATGGAAAAATCCAGGCTGTCACTCCGGGCACTCTGGGGATCACATCTGTGCAGCTGGAATTGCTCATCCTACAGTCTTTGGACAAAGTTTTGGCCTCTGAGCCTGATATGTCCTCATCTCTAGTTGGGACGATGGTCATGACAAACTCTTGGGAAAGGCAGTTTGGTGAGTTCTTAATGAGCTGATTTTCCTTGCTCTTTAGGGCTTGAGATTTGTCTCTGAAGAGAAACATGTTCCCACCTCAGTTCCCAATGCCATTTCTTTGAGGCTGCTCTACATTTAATGGCTTCTACTGATCTAGTGTAGGGAGGCGAAGGCTGTGTTGGCTCCCACCCATCCCTTCCACCATGTGTATATTTATTCATCCACTAATTAGTACTGGGTAGCAGTCACTAGCCAAGCTGGGGCCAGCCAGTTACTTTCCCCATCGATGTGACAACATACATGACAAAAATAACTTAAGTAAGGAGGGGTTAGATTTGGCTCACAGTCCTCCACAGCTGGGGAGTCATGGTGCAGGAGCACGAGGCATCTGTACTTCCAGAAGCAGAGAGTAGTGAAGGCTGGTCCTCAATTCACTATTGTTTGTGTTCAATCTAGAGCCCAGTCCAGGGGATGGTGCTGTCTTCATTCAGGGTAGGTCTTTGTACCCCAGTTATCCTAATCTAGAAACTAGCTCCCACAGACACCCTCAGAAGTCTGCCTTTCAGGTGATTCTAAATTCTGTCAGGTTGACAATCAGTATTTCCTGTCAACTGTAGATGAGGTAGAGAACATCAGGCACCTTTAAAGCATGTGCATAAGTGAGGAAGGTTGGCAAGGCACAAGGGACTGCTATTTGTCTCCTCTGTCCGTTCCCAGAGCCTTTGACATCATGTGTGTCTTGCATCTTGATTATCGAACAACAACAACAACAATAACAGATGTTAAAGGCAGAGATGACATGCCCTGAGACTCAAATGCAGCACTTTCTGACAAACATCATATCTAGAAATTTTATGCTACCATTTGATTGTAAGGTTACTATATCACTTTGTTTACACAGATAGCTGCTAAAAACAAAAAGACATTTCCTTTGTAGATAAGGCATAGAGGGGCTAGCATACCTCCCCAGTATCACACAGTTCTGTGGGTATCATGTCCTGCACACAGCTGTCTCAGGGCTAGCATCCCTGCATGTGTTCATGACTTTGTCTATATCCATGCCAAATGGGGCTAATTTTATTGCCTTGGGAGGAGTCAGTTCCTCAGGCTTTTTATATTTTTCTCTATTCCCATTTGGCCAAAGTACTCAGATTTGCTCATTTATTTATGTCCACAAATATGTACTGAGTTCCACATGCCAGGCGCTAACTTAATTAATAATTCTGTTATTGTTCCCATGTAACAATGTGGGATATTTTTTTCTTTCTTTTGGTTTTTTGGAGCTTGGAAAAGGATAAATGGTGCTCTGCCTTGGAATGTATTGATCACATGATAGTGTGGGTAATTTAGAGGCAGCTAGAGGCCCTGACAACACCGCCCAGGATGCTCCATATGAACACTCTCACCCCTCTCACTGTTCCTCGTAGAAAATAAAAAACCTTAAGCTGAGTCTTCATTGTGCATATCTTACATGTTGGAATGTTCTTTTTAAAAAAGCAAAAGCAAAAACAAAAAACCAAGTCTTTGGAGCTGGGGAGATAACTTCATAGGAAAAATGCTTGCCACAGAAGCATGAGGACATATATTCAATACCAGCTTAGCATACCTGGAATCCCTGCGCCAGGAAGCAGAGGCAGAAGGATCCCTTGTGTTCATTGGCCAGATACTAACCACAGCAGAATCAGTGAGCTCCAGTTCACAGAGAAACCTTTCTCCAAACAATAAGGTGGAGAAGTGATCAAAAGGTTACCAGATGCTGACCTCTGGCCTCACACACATAAATGTACACACACAAACATGTGCACATACACACACTCAAGAAAATCTTTGACATGGGCTAGCTCTAAGCCACAGGCACATGATCTTGACAAAGAGATTTAAAATTTTCCACAAAATGGGGTGTGTTGAAAAGAAGGCAGATCTAATGGGTCTTCAAGGCCCAAGTCTTGGCTGTAGTTCATCCCCGATCCCAAATGATGGGTTTTAGGACACCACAGCCTCACATTTTCCTCCTTCCTAGAATGCATCTACCTCCCAGGGCCCTGGGCTTCCAGTTCACTTTCACTCCCATAGACTCCTGCTGGGTCTCTCCGGCTTAGGCTCTCTAGTCCCTGGGGGGAAGATGATGGAGAGGAGCATAAGCTTGCATGGAGCTGGCTCTTCCAGGACCTATTTTTGACTCATAGACTGTAGGGGGGTGCTGGCCTTGGGGAGGGAGAAGGAGGCTTCTCTTTGTTTCTGCCTTTCTGCTTAGATGGGACCACTTGGAGAATTCACTGTTCCAAGCAGCTGTCTCAGTGTTCAACCATTTGAAAAAGACAATAAAGCAAACAGACAGAATACTCTAGAATTATCCTCAGAGTGGCAAGAGCAGACATTTAAACATCTTTAATGCATCTCCTTTGCCTGTCCCACCTGCTTGTTTTCCCTTCTTCCAGTGATGAGTGAGAGCGGTCCTTTGGCTTTTGAGCATCTGATGGGATTTTGTTTTCTTTTACAATAGTTTCTTCCAGAAAAGTCAGGAAGAAGTATGACCAGTTGCAGCTGGATCCACATCCTGTGCATTGTTCTGAGAAGTCCACAGTATTATTTGTTCATCAGTTCTGTGTTCCAGAATGCAGAACATGGGATGAATAGCCATACCAGGATATACCATACCTGCATATCCATACCAGGTCCATTTATTCGTGCTCTGGCTTCACCCAAAGGCCAGGGAGCTGCTTTATCAGGGTTCTGGAGAAGAGCAGGCACTGCTGTTGGGAGGTGACTGATTCAGGCTCTGGACCCAGTGACTCTCTACAGCTGATGTCTCTAAACACATCCTTCTCCTTGTCAAGTTGCTGCTGGTGTTGGCTAAATTAATATTATTGGATCAAGTGGTGAATTTGTTCCCCTTCAGAGCTGATAATGAGACAGCTCACAAGCATCACACAGGAGATTTTTGCCCAGTGTTTTTCTTCTGAGCTCTGTCTGTTACTCAATAGCCCCAGAATTCTTCCAAAGATCTTCTCATGACCCAGGTCAGAGTTCCCCAAGAACCAGGATGCTAACCAGTTCTCCCCAACCCCCTTTCTCTCCTTTCTTTCTATCTCTTTCTTTCCTTCTTTCTTCCTTTCTTTCTTTCTTTCTTTTTTTTTTGCTTGCTAGTTTAGAAACTTGTCATGCCTTTTCTTGAGTTAACTTTGTCTGGTGCAAAGCTTATGCCTGACGAAGACATATTTCTTCTGACACTAAGGAGTGAGATCTCATGCATCACTAATGTGCCCAAAGAAAGACTTCTTGTCCAGACTGACCTCCCTCCCACAGTGCCAGAGGCAGGACCGTTATTATGTTTATATCTCAACATGTGTTTTCTGTCAGAGCTGACATAGTCGAAGCCATTTCTTTATAGGACAATACACCCCACGGAGGCACAGACACAATGCATTCTCCAGTCCCAGTACTACCTTATGGTATTCTCTCTCTCTCTCTCTCTCTCTCTCTCTCTCTCTCTCTCTCTCTCT
>NW_021604651.1:4409168-4422705 GCF_004785775.1 Grammomys surdaster
TCTCTCTCTCTCTCTCTCTCTCTCTCTCTCTCTCTCTCTCTCTCTCTCTCTCTCTCTCTCTCCTATCCTTCTCCCTCCTTTATTTCTCTTTCTATGATAGTTTTATATAGCTTAGTCTGGCCTTGAACTTGCAGTGTAGTCAAGGAGGATCTCAAACTTCTGATCTTCCTGCTTCTGTCTCCTAAATTCTAAGGTTACAATTCTTTGCCACCATGCCCACTTTATGTAGGACTGGAAACCAAACTCAGAGCTTCAGATGCTAGGCAGGCACTTTACCAACTGAACTACATCACAACCCTACTAGCACCATTTTTTTCCCATTTGAAGAAACACACCAGAATGCAGGGCCATGAGGGAGGCTTTATTTCACGGCTGCCTTTAATATATGAAGTAAGGTTCACTTCATCGAAACCTGTAGATTTTGTTCTATTCTTAGACACAAACAGGGCTTGATACATCTGAAAATGATGGGTCACCTATTATCACTCAGAAACATTGTTTTCTGCTGCAAAGATTGTCCTTAGCCTTCTTGCTTGGTTGGTTGGTATTGGGGTGCTATAGCTTCTGGTGTCTTAGCCATTGAGCTTCCACCTTGGAAACCTGAGTCCCAGAAAATGTATGAATCTGAGAGTCAGTGGGAGCTGCCTTGAAGATGAGCAACTGATGGGAGGTCTGGTGCAGGCTTGGTTCATCAGCATTGAATCAGCTTGCCTGGTGAGCCGTTGCTTGTGTCAGCCTTTCTCCCATCATCTCCCTTTATATAACACAAATAGAGTGCATTAAAAGGAAAATTACCAAGGACTCCAGAATGGCGTCTTGTGGAAGAAAGCTTTGGATTGAGCTGTGGATGTTTTCAAAGTTGGACTTGGCCAAGAGAAAAGTGGGGGCAAGTTAATCATATCATGGCATTAGGAGGTGAGGGTGTTTCTGAGGAATATGTGACACCTGGGTGACATGAAGAGCTCAACCAGTCAACCAGAAGCACTTGCTTCATGCCACTGGGCCATGTGAGCTCACTGTCAAGGAGTCTTACGTGACTAAGAAGTAGGTTGGTCCTAGAAAATCCATTTCCTAGGAACAGGTCAGTAAGTGCCATTAAGCCCAAGTGATAATGGCTGTGCCCTGCTCTAGACTGAGTCTCCTTGTCATTAACTCCCTTTGCATAATGCTTCTGAGAGTGCTTAAGAACTGCAGAAGGAGCCTGTGCATAGAACCCACCCACAGTCCAGAGTGCACAAGCTCATACTCATACATGTCGCTATAGAGAAAAGCCGTGGAGTTGAAGAGCTGGAAGAAACTTCATCATATGCATTTCCATGTGCAAATCAATTAATGAAAATTATGAAGCCAAACCTTTGAGCTGGTGTCCTATCATTACTAACTGAAGATTGAGGTACTCAGCAAGGCAATAAAGCCTATTGTCAGCCAACACGCCCACTAAGACTCTTTGGCCCCACTGATGGGTAAGCAGCTGCTCTCTGGATGAGCATCCAGGAAGAAGAAACTGCTGTCTCTCTGGGTATGTTGGGTTTCATCCAGCCTGTGCCAGTTGCAACCATGTCTTCTTTCCTGTAATAATTATCAGAGTTCAATCTTGCTGACCTGGAGGCTGATGGAGATCAGAACACTGAAGGATGGGCTTGAGACATGGCTCTGAGGTAAAACATTTGCTTTGCAAGTATGAGGACCTGAGTCAGATTCTTAGAACATGGTAAAGCCATACACAGTAGTATGCATCCGTAACCCCAGTGCCCCTGCAGCAGGATGGGAAGCAGAGGTGGGAGAATCCCATGGAGTTCATGAGCCAGATACCCTGACATACTGAGGGGTGAGCAGTAGAAGAGCTGGTCCCCAAAATAGGTGAGAAGTGAACTGATGCTTGAGATTGTCCTCTGACCTCTTCCAGAAGCTGGGTCTCAAAGCCATGTCCAGGAGTTTTCCTGGACTGTGTGTGTGTGTGTTTGCTCATGTTCACATATACAAACACCCATCATGTACACATAAAAGATTTTTTAAAGAAATCATTGAAGGGTAAATCACAGTATAAACATATTTGAATAAGAAATGGGTTCCTTACCACATAGCCTGGGTAATGGAAAACTCCTGGGTATGGCTTTGAGACCCAGCTTCTGGAAGCACCTACCCACCCTTCTGTAATCCTCCATCAGGAGCCGCATCCTGAGATTCAGGCTTCCCCATGAAGGGAGAGTTTTCAAATCTCTGTTTTCTTGTGTCTCCTTCTTTGATGTCATTCTTTGTCAGGACATCTTCCTTCCCTCTGGCTGGCTAACATATTCATGTATCTTCTTCTAGAACTTGAGAGACACCCTCTGCCCCTCATCTGCCATTATGCCACGACATTGCTAATGTACCTATAAGTTCTTGGCTCTTAAGTCGGTCTTCTAGCTGAACTTAGAACCTTAGATAATTACTATAAACTAATTATCTAGTAAATACCTATGTGGTTGGTTGAATGGATGTGTGGTTGGTTGAATGGATGTGTGGTTGGTTGAATGGCTGTGTGGTTGGTTGAATGGATGTGTGGTTGGTTGAACGGATGTGTGGTTGGTTGAATGGCTGTGTGGTTGGTTGAATGGATGTGTGGTTGGTTGAACGGATGTGTGGTTGGTTGAATGGATGTGTGGTTGGTTGAATGGATGTGTAGATAGAAGCTGGATTAAGCTGTTTCCTTGGCTGACATTTCTGCATAAATATGATATCAATAAAAAAAGGGAGGTGAGTGTTATGTGTCTACTGAACACCTCAGTGCCTAGAGTGTGCTACTCAGAACACAGAGGAGGCTGAAAGGAATGCTTGTTAACTGACTGACTGACGAATGAATGAATGAATGAATGAATGAATGAAGCATAATAGGACAATTGTTTTGTTTTTCCCCCTTTGGGACTGATTGCCACTGTCTTCTGGGCACTTTCTGTCACTTAGAGCTGGCCAGTGATTCAGCAGTTTCTCTGATTTAGTTGCTCGGGAGCTGTGAGGGAATGTGAGTTTTACATGTTAATTTCAGGAGGAAAGAAATCTTGTCTTAAATATGAGTTTATAATACAATATTCTGTTATTTTTATTCCTCCTTTATCCTTCTCCTTCAGGGTACTTGGAAAGGGGTGTTGGGGGAAGAGGGTAGAATGCCTTGATTTATTTTCTTTTCATTTTTCATAATTAGAGAGGAGAGATGCTGCTGATCTGTGGTGAGTGAAATAGTCCCGGAGTTTTACCAGTTCTGTTGATGGATGGCTCTGATGCTCAGTGATAGGCATGTGCTGGCAGTGAGCCAACCACTAGGGGCAGAATCCAAAACCCATGTTTAATTCAATGTTTTTGTTTCCATTAACAGCACTCTGCATACAGTGGGCACTTAATAAATAACTGACAGATTTGAAATAAATGCCTGATAACATTTCATCATGAAAGTGGATGTTAGACTTTTGAAAGAGTATGTATGTATGTATGAGTTGTGTGCATGTGTGTATCTTTGTGAATGTATGTACACATGTGTGGGTTTGTGAAGCTGTTCAAGCATCATGAAAGACAGAAGAGGGCATCATGTATCCTCAAGTATCCCCCTCCACATATCCTATTGAGGCAGCCTTTCTCTCTCCCCAGACATGGTGCTCATATCTCTGTGGAGCCGGAAGCCAGCAAGCCTCAGTAATATTGTCTCTCTCCCAGTAGCTATAGTTACCAAATGTAGGCATGCCTGGCCTGTCACATGGGTGCTGGGTTCTGAACTCTGGTCCTAGTGACTGGTGGATTACAACTTCTTAAGCACTGATGTATCTCTCCAGCCCCATGATTTCACATCTCTGCAGCTTCTTGTTCAGTGAGTGAATATGATGCTGTCCAGAAAAGCGACACTGAAATTCAAAGTGTCTCAAGTCTCTGGTAAGGATTAGTACATGTATGTGTGCAGATACTGTAGGATATTTGGATCTATAGTGAAGAGATGTCGTATGATTGTATGCTTCAGTGTATTTTGATCTGTGGATGCATTGCCAGTGCTTCTCTTTGCCTATTAAGCATCATTTGAGGTTCAGATAGCATAAGCAGATAATGCTTAAGAGCTGTGTTCAAGGGACATACTCCCCAATGAAAGGGAAAAGACACTCAGAACAAAAGGAAAGGCTCACTGCTGAGTCTGTAGAGTGCTTGCCTACCCAGTGCAGGGCATTTATCTGAGTATCCAGAGGTAAAGCATTCAGTAAAGAGCAGGGAGTTCAGGGTTGTTGGCCTGCTTCTGCTTCTGCCTGGCCTACTGTGCACCATCTCCAGCTTGGGGTTTGGTATCATCACCCTATCAGAATAAGATGACATCACAGAATGCAAAAAGGGTTTGGTGTGTATTGTCAAATTGCATCAACTATCTTCATGTATTATAAAGAAATTGTAGACCATAGCTGGGATAAAAGTAAAAGGATGTGGGTTTGAGGGATGGCTCAGTGGTTAAGAGCTCTTGCTGCTCTTACAGAGGACCTAGGTTCAGTTCCCAACACCCACATGGCATTTTACAACCATTTGTAACTCCAGTTCCAGAGGATATGGTGCCCTCTTCTGGCCTCTATGAGCACTGCACTCACATGGTGCACATACAGGTAAGAAGGCACATGTGAGCATACACAAACACACACATTAAAAAAGTTAAAAATAGACACGAGGGAATCTGCAGGTAATACCTGCTGGGAATGGCTAAGGAGTCACAGCATTTACTCTACTTGACTGTCTTCCTACCCCTTGTATTCTACTGCTCAGGAAATTGAGTCTTTTTCTCTTTGAAGAGTAAAATCTCCACCAATAAGCATACCTCCATTTAACTTAATACAATAAAAAGGAAAGCAAGAGAGGGTGGCTGGAGTGACAGGATAATTACAGATGTCAACCTACAGGTAGAGAAGTGACAGTTTTACTAAAAGCAATATTTTGTCAGCCCATTGGCCGTACACAGGCATTCAAAGGGAGATATGGCTCTCTGGGTCATGTTAGTTTCCATAAGCAGCAGTGAAGAGGGTTAAAAAGAACCCAAATGAGCCCAAATTCTGCCTGAGTTACTGTTTAGTCTAAATGGAAGTTTAGTCATCTCTGCCTCCTTTCAGTGAAAACCTTGAATCTTTAAATAAGTCACATGAAGTTTAAAAATATAAGCAAGAGCCTTTTTTGTGTATTTTGGTCTAGGAGACAGATTTGACTCTAATTTGAAATTGTGTTTCATTAGGAATGCTTTCTCTTGGCTTTGGGTTTAAACAGAGGCTGTTAAACGTAATTGTGTTAGCGTGGGGAGGGGTGAAGGAGGTCATGGAACGCGAACTGAATTGATGAGACGGCCTTGTTTGTATGCACACATTATCTGCTCGTGCTCCTCTGTGTGCCGACGATGGCTCGACAACGATAATTTCTTTTAAATTACATGTCCCCTTTTTGAAAAAGGCAATGAATATAGAGCCTTGTAAGGTTAGAGAAGACCAAGTAGGTCGGGCCATCCGGTGTGTCCCATGTGACTTTCTCATAGTTTATTTTGCTTCTAAGAAACATGGCGGGCTGGCCCTCATCAAGTGTGAGTAGCTGCTACATAGAGCCGTACTGTTGGGCTGTGTGAGGCTTTCAGGAACTAAGTCCATGTGATCCAAAATGAAGAGTCAAATCTCAGAATGTTAGCACTGGTTCTTTGCATATAAAGGTTTTCACTGTAGGTATTTTTGTGTCTCTTTGTGTGCCTGTGTGTTCAGATGCATGTGCACATGTGTGCATGTAAAGGCCATAGATCTGCCTCAGGCATCCTTCCTCAGGAGCCATTCACCTTGTTTTTTTGAAACAGTGTATTTCATGTAGCCTAGGACTTGTAAAATGGACTAAGCTTTCTGGCCAATGAGCCACAGGGATCCTACTTTCTCTGCCTCTGCAGTGTTGGGTTACCCCTGTAAGCAGGGGTTCTGGGTTCAAACTCAGGTCCTAATGATTATGTGGTAAGCATTTTACTGACTGATCCATCTCCATAGCCTCTCTCTCTCTCTCTCTCTCTCTCTCTCTCTCTCTCTGTGTGTGTGTGTGTGTGTGTGTGTGTGTGTGAGACACTTTCCAAAGTCTTAAAAAAATTTAGTCAGAAAGAACTACTCTTGGTTCTTATCAGCCTTTTTAATTTTATTTTTCCCAGGAAGATAAGGCTGTTTCTCTGGCTGGTTGTGGTGGGGCTCAGAGCTTGGCATCTCACCAGAATGCTTGACTCCCACTCCAGGTCCTGTTTTTAGACAATTAAGGAAATAAAGATGCCACGACACAGTGTGAAGTGTGGCAAGTACGAGAAAGACAAGCGGGCATTCTCATCCATGAATTTGGCCTTCTCAAGCCAGCCCTTGGCAAACTGCTCTGAAGTCTTTCTCCATGGGGGCATCTTGTTCTTTGTCATTTCTGACAGTGAGAAACAGGTAGTCATTCTTCACCAGTGCTTTCCCTTTTGTTGTGGCTGCCTGGACGCTCCTGGCTGGCGTCCCCATGGAATCTCAGCCGTTATATTAATCATCATGAACTTAGCACGGTTGCTTCCTCTTTTCTTCCATGCTGATTAATGGCGTGCCTGTTCTTTCCTTCAAATCCTCTCTGGGGATCCAATAAGAAAGGCAATGGATAAATACAAAGGAAATGATTTAGAAAGAAAGGCATGTTAGCAGTGGGCTTAGCTTCTTGTCTGGTAGTAGTGATGGGTCTCTTTTGATGAGAAACTTGTCTGGTAGGATATCTCCAGGAATAGAGAAGGTCTTGGGCTTAAGGATATGGTTGCCATGGAGACAGAGGACCATGGGTGGGTTTTCTAAGCACAGACTGTTGGATAATCTGAACCCCTCTTACAAGCCCCACAGGTCTTTATAACAGGAACGATCTTGGTCAGCCAGAGATTGTTGAACTTCACAGGGAAGTTGGTGGTGCAGCCATCTCTTCTGTAGGGAGACAGCGTGGGAATGTCAGGTGACCGGATGAAGGCCCTAATCCCTGAGGTACATTTGCTCCTGAATTAACACTCCAGTGGGGTAACTCAGATACAACTTCTGCTAGTTGTTGAAAGCATCAAGGGGTATATAAATCAAGTTGTCTGGGGAGCCCCAGCATGGGAGGAGGGAGGGAGGGGAGCCCTTGTCTTGGGCCTGTCGGAGCATGAAGTTGCTCTCAGTCACTTGCTGTATGTGAGAACAGTGAGCTCCTTGCCTTTCAAAACAGGTCATATGAAATAAATCACCTGAGTAGATTTTTATCCATAGAAGAGAACATTTAAGCCTCCTTTCCTCTCGGAATTGTCAGGTCACAGATCCCATTATTATTTTAAATTAACTTCTGAGCTGCTGTGTAAAGGGCCTCTTAAAAATACTGAACAATTGGTCAGAGTGTTATCTGCTTCTCTTCTTGACCAAAAGGGATTGGCCATGACCTTGCAGGAGAGCTATTAACATCAAGTATTCCCACCCTGCCCTGTTTATGTTATTCTTCCTTGTGAGAGGAAGGGGCGAATTAAATTGGTTTATCTATCTTTTTAAAAAAAGCTGTGTGAATGTGTGTGTGTCCCTAAATATACAGGTGCATGTAAGTCAGAAGTCTAAGCTTCACGTCTTCCCTGTATTTGAGATAGGGTCTCTCAGTGAACCTAGACTCACCAATTTGAATAGCCTGGCCAGCAGTCAAGCCTCCGGGATCCTGCTCTTTCTGTGCGGCTCAGCACTGGTGTTATGGGCATTTGTCAAGATTCCTGCTTTTTGATGGGGGTGCTGAGGATTTGAACTCAGGTCCTCAAGCTTGCACACTGAGCACTTTCACCCATTGACCCATCTCCCTAGCTTTCTTTGTTGATGTTTGATACGAGTGAATCCACTGGTCTGTTGAGCTTCATGCCTTGGGCGTGTTTCAGAACACTAGGAAGAGACTTTCTCACGGTGGGCAGGCGACAGCATGAGCCTTTGCTGCTTCTGTAGTCTGGTGGACCATTTGATATCTGGGAAAACAAAATTTTAAGCCAAGAGCTCAGTTCTGGCTTCTGAACACTGCAGTTTAAAGATACCTTAGGCATATGAAACCCAATATCTACCATGTGCAAAGCTGAGCAGGACTCTGGCTAGACTTTGCCACCTGTCATTTTAAGTTGTCTGTCAGCTCTGTAGCCTCCTAGTTGAGCGGCTGCTTCCTTGGGTGGTTTTGAATTAGCTGGCCTTGTTTCTTCCAATTTCCTCCATGTGTCACCAAGGCTCTGAACAAGCTGGGTTAATATAGTAAAAGAAAAAAGTGCTTGCTTTCTTACTCTCTCTGCCTCTCGGTGTCTCTCTGCCTCTCTGTGAGTCTCTCTGTGAGTCTCTCTGCCTCTCTGGGTGTCTCTCTGCCTCTCTGTGAGTCTCTCTGCCTCTCTGTGTGTCTCTGCCTCTCTGTGTGTCTCTGCCTCTCTGTGTGTCTCTCTGCCTCTCTGTATCTCTTTCTCTCCTCTTTCTCTCTCTCTCTCACACACACACACACACACACACAGAGAGAGAGAGAGAGAGAGAGAGAGAGAGAGAGAGAGAGAGAACATCATCACACACATACACCCCAACTGACCTATATTATTGTGAGCTGTTATCATGGGTAACTTCTACCCAAAACACTTGGACTTTGAAATGAAAAAGAATAACAGGAGAAGAAGGCCCTTAGTTCCTCACTCATCTTCCTGTGCCTTTTCCTATGGGAGGCCTACTTTCTTCTCAGAGATTTTCATTTTTTTCCCCTTTTACCCCTAGATGTCTTTCAGATGGTATAGATCTGGCACAACATGAGCCAGAATTGGCTAACTTCTAGCAAGGGCTGGTAACTTCCATGATCCTATAATATCTTGTTATACCTGGCAGGAAACCCGTCTTCCTGGAGGCCAAGAGGATGACTTGAACCCACTGAATCCAAACAGCTTAGCTTCTGTCAGGAGCTGGAAGAACGAAGCTTGAGTAGGCCTGGCCAGGCTCCACAGAGGACTGGGATCATGGCACCCAGCACCTTGTGGTCACTGGGAGTCACTCACTGCCCTCCTGGGAATGGAAATGTCTATAATTTTTTGTACAACTCAAGCCATGGCTTTTGAATGACTCATGTGAATGTCCTGGAGGAGTAAAGACCAAGCAAGACATCTGCAAGCCGTGGGCCTGTTGGGATGTCTGTCAGCCTGCATGGTGCTCCAAGCACTGAGGGACGGCAGAGGAAATGGAATCTATTTAGTTCCCCTGTGACTGCCCCGTATCAGGAGTAGACTGAAGAGGCTTTGCTTTGGAAGGGCACCTGCACCAACCTTCTCTTCTAGCCTGTGTTTTATCATCTCCCCTCCTTTGCTGTGCTATTTCATTGCCTATACCCCTACAGAGTGCCAGGTTTATTCCCTCACTGCGTGCTCACCCGCTTGGGTGTCTCACCAATGTCTCAGCCTCAGCTAATACATTAGAATTTGAATAAATGTATAACAGCAGGTAGCAAGTGACTGGTGACAGGGTGACATATTGACTTAATATCTGGTGTAATGTGATATGAAGGATGTTCCTTTTGGTGTGTATTTTCATTTTAATTATTTTTTGTTGCTTTTCTTAGGCAGACACTTGTAGGCAGTTTTGAGTAATTGTCTGAAATCATTAACATGTTTATTAAATAAGGAAGCAGAGTGCATTATCCAGCAAATCAATTATGTAAATGCACAAGAGGCACAAGAAATCCATCTTTAACTGTTGCTGAGCCGCATTCGTTTTCTGGAGATTCCGGAAAGTTGCCCTGTGGTGTGTGCATAGGAGGGAGGGAGGGAGGGGTGTTTAGATTACTTTGCTCTTCTCAGAGCTGCAACAATTAATTAGCAGGTTGGGTGGAGGGGGCACTTGCGAACTGGTAGAGATTGATGTAGATCCTTCATAAGGATGACAGCAGATCATCGGTCGTGGGAAACAGTGCTTTCTATTGAAGGGTTTGGGCAAAATAATTAACACCAACAGCATAGCAGTGGCAGATAGCATCTTAGTCTGGGTCACAGCAAGGCTGTCCAGGTGAAAGGTCATCAACAGACACCCATTCATACACACATATATATCTAGACATGCATGCATACACAGACATATGTATATACATACACAGATACACAGATTCATGCACAGATACACATACACATATGCACATACACATTACATAAATGCACACATACATACACACAAATACATATACAGCCATATACATATCTGTACATGCATGGATAGATATGCATGAGTACATGTAGGAACAAATATGTATGTATACATATATATGTACACAGAGACACGTTCATGAACATATGCATACATGCACAAATACAAATGCATGCACAATTTCCATACAGACATACATATATAGGTACACAGACACATGCCACATACATAAAATAGACACATGCAGACATGCATGTACACACATACACACAAGAAACACATATATCCATATACACATGTTAACATACTTTTATATATCCAAACAACACACACACATGCACACACGGATACAGGCACATAATTATGCACAGAACAGACACAGACATACAAATATACATACATAAAGATGAATTCACATAGGCACAGAGGCACATACATTCAGTTAACCTAGCCAATCTTTCCTTCTTGTTAATATGATTTCTAGAGCTGGAGAAATGGCTCAGCAGTTAGAGGTGCATACTGTTTTTTCCAGAGGACTAGGGTTCAGTTTCTAGTACCCATCAGGAAACTCACAACCACCTATAATCCAGCTTTACAGATCTGAGGCCTCTGGCTTCCAAGGTACCAGGTAATCATGTGGTTACATTCACAGACCCATGCATAGATCTATACACATATACTTGATTAAAAGTAATAAATAAAACTTTAAAAATAATAGTTTGAGAAAATTTCTGCCATTTGCTCTGGTCTAATTTTTTGAAAGCTTTGACTATTCTCATTGGGTAGCAGGTGTGTTAGGCATTTACTAACTCACTCCAGGTCCCTGCTATCCCATAACCCCACTATCAGAGTTCCTTCATTTTATCCCCATGTGCTTTTTTTGTCAGCAAATTTTGTCTTTCTTTTTCTCCACATTTAAATTCTTAGTACAAATGTAGGTTGCCATTACATAAGTTGAATTTAATCTTTACCAAGAAACAATGGCCGGGCTGCTCCTCAAATCCTTCAGCCAATAAGCAAAGTATTCAGTGTAGCATAAAAGCACACAGTGAAGCATGCATACCCTGCCTGCCTTCTGCTCTAGCCTTTCAAGGTAGCCACCATTAATGGCTCTAATGCATATTTTGGATACATGTGTAAATTCACCTAAGGGATGTCTCCTAGAAGTGGAAATGCCGGGTCAGGAGATATGTGAACTTTGAACATGGGAGGAAGTCTCAAACTGACCTGCAAGAGTGTAGCACTTCCCAATTGCCTCCTCATTTGTCAGCATGGGTGGTAGCTATGTGTTGGCAGTCATCTTTTCTTTGTTTATCCAATGGGACATATGGAGCTGGTTATAAATATTGGGAATGAAGCTGAGCATGGATTTGTGTGTTAGTCACTTGTTCTTCTGTCCATTGTCTCTTTCTAGCAGTTGTTAAAGCTGTGTTTGAGAGTCCCAGTCCAGGCCCTTCTTCAAGCCCAAGTTCCCATTCGCATGGAGCTGGAGGAGTTAGGAACCAGCTCTCTGTTCCCTTCAGGTTGCTTCCACTGAAGACAGCCCTCTAGTTAAGTTTCCCCTTCTTTTTTCAAGATGCTACCATCCCTCAGTGTGGTACTGGAATGGCCAAGGCCGTTTCTACTTTGGGATGACTCTAGAGTGGCCATCCTAGTGTCAGAGCTGCTGGGGGAGGCTGCCAATGCTTAGATGTGATTTTATCCCTGCCTTGCTGTGGATCAGTCCTCATCCCTTCCAATGGGTGCTGATGCTGAGAGTGCTGTCTAACCATCAGGCACATTCTTCTGCAGCTCAGAATGAGCTTTCCAGAGAGCCCCAGGTACGACACCCACCCTCCCGTTCTAACACAGAGTATGGTCCAACATGGAATGGTTTGGAAGTCTGATTAGGAGAAATTGGCCTTATAGTCTAAACTTAGAGGTGTGGCTGTGGCCACACCTCTCATGCTCTGCTTTTTACTTAGTTGTTAGTATTCTTTCCTTTTGAAACTTTGAAACTTTTCTCATGTGTCCTCTTTTGATTTGGTGCCATCTGGGTTGTGTCTCTTACTTCAGCGGAGCCTTCCTTGAGCTTACATTATTCTTCTTCTCTTTTTACTCTTAATTTTGGAGGCTGCAGGGATTGATCCTGATGGGAGACATGAGACTGGTACTGACACTGTCCACATATGCCCCATAACTGGCCAAGAGGACCAACATATTTATTAGATAATTTATCTTTCTACCATATCTGGAAAGTCCACTTTATTACATAATACATTTCTGTACACATTACGTCTATTTCTAAGAGACTTTTGGCTCAATTTTTCCTCACGATTGTTTCTCTAGAAACAAACTATTACCTTAGCTTTATAATATGTTCTAATGCCCAGCATGGCTTATAACACCATACTTCAGAATTTTTCTGGCTACTCTCATAGGTTAATTTTTTGTGTGCCTTTTAAATTGAGTTTTGTACACTTCAAAGCATCAATGTTGGCATTTTTTATTGAAATCACATTAGATTTGTCGAGTGGTGTTGGAGGAAATGACATTTTCATGAGGATCCTACCAATCCAAGAGCAATGGCTTCCCACTAATTTGTCATCTTTTGTGTATCTCTGAATTTGATGTGTGTGTGTGTGTGTGTATTGTGTTTTTTAATTTGTTTCTTGAGAGTGTATGCCCTTTTGCTCTTGTTCATAGTGTCTTTCTTCTGAATATTTAATTTGCATTTTATATGGCAGTGCTGTAACCCAGAACTTACTTTTCTTAAAATATTTCTACTCATTTTTGGTAGATTGTCTCTGGTGCTTTAATGATAAACACATACCCACACATACACACGCACACACACACACACACACACACATATATATACATACACACATGTAGACACACATATAGATGCGTGCGCGCACGCGCACACACACACACACACACTGAGTTATTTTAAACTGGAAAATGGGGAATTACTGGTATTGGTAATGAGCCCTGTGTCAGATGTGAGAGCCTTAAGCATGGCTGTGTGTGTATGGGGATCTATGTGCACATGTGCACACATCTGTGCAGAGGCAAGAGGACACCCCTCAGGCATCATACCTCATTAGACACCCACCTTGCTTCCTTAGACAGGATCTCACCTGCTGGGAACTTGCTGTGCTGGTTAGGCTGGATGGCCAGAGAACCCCAATATACAACTGTCTCTGTTTCCGCAGTGCTGAGATTACAAGTGTGAACCACCACACCCAGCTTGAAAAAAAAGTTCTGGAAATCAAACTCAGAACTCAGGCCCTCATGTTTGCAAGATAGACAGCTCCTGACTGAGCCCATGCTTGAGCTCATTATAATATAATATAATATAATATAATATAATATAATATAATATAATA
>NW_021604651.1:4422715-4430713 GCF_004785775.1 Grammomys surdaster
ATAATATAATATAATATAATATAATATAATATAATATAATATAATATGATACAATATAATATAAGTGATAGAATAGTCATAGATTTTTAAACTTTCTTTTATTGAGTTTACTCACAGCTAACGTACTAAATTCTTTACTTTGTTGTGAATGTTTGCCTGCATGTGTATCTGGACCATGTGCATGCATAGCTCCATGGAGGCCAGAAAAGGGTATTGAAGCCCCTGGAACTGGAGTCACAGAAGGTTGTGAGCTGTCATGTGAATACTGGAAATTGAACCTGGGTCTTCTAGATGAGTGGCCACTGCTCCTAACTGCTGATCTATCTCTCCAGATCCTCAACTTGCTTATTTTTATCAAACGTATTTCTAGTGATTACAGAGTCTTTCTCCTTTATTAGCTGATTGAGATAATAACCATGAAAGGACTCTTCCTATCCTTGGGCCAGCTATCCCTATAGTTCTCCACTTTGGTTTGTGAGATGCTATTTTATTTCTGTGCTTGAGAAATTTTTCTCTACTGTTTTTGAGTTAGTATTTCTACATCATTATGTTGTAAATTAGATTGATCGATCTGGATTTTCTTTCTTGAGTTATTTTTTACCAAGTTTGAAATCAGAGACTTGGCTGTTTTGGAAAAAAAAATACCTTAGACTTGCATGCATTCTTCCCTAAATGCATATGCAAGTATTTGACCATGCACTGGCACGAAGCAGCTGATTGCTGGTGTATATTCCAAGCCTCCCTATGTGATTGTAGAGGAAAATAATGAGTTGTAGGTAATAACTGTCAAAAATGAATCTGTCATATTCAGGCTGCAAAGGGAAGAAAAGGGGCAAGAATTGTATTCTGGAGCAGTTGAGGGATGTCAGAATTGCTAAGAAACTGTGCAAGCACCTGCTAAGAGAAGGCAGGGAGTCATGGGATTCAGCAGAAATGCTCTGGGGAGCCATAGACAAAAACTTGGAGATATTTACAGTGGCAACAACAGCAAACAAAAAATCCCATAAAACTTTATAGATTGTCTAGATGGTATGGACCATGAAACATATCTATATAGTGTGGGCTGTTGACGCATGTCTGCATGGTGTGGGCTGTTGACGCATGTCTGCATGGTATGGGCTGTGGGATGCACAGATGCATGGTGTGGGCTGTGGAGTGTGTGGACCTTGCAATATTCACACAGTGCTTCTGTGATAAAATACAAACAGTTAAATGCTATCTTAGTCCACTTCTGGATCCTCTTCACCTTGGCTTGGAAGCCATTGCTGCAGTTGGTTGGCCTCTTGGTTTTCCTTGCCACTCAGCCCTGAAGGTGTTAGGATGCTCCTTCCTTACCCAGACTTCCTTTTTTAAGAGACACTTCATTGCCAAAGAAGTCTTGGTCCAATGAAAGGCCAAGCGAGGCTACTTGTCTGTGGCTCCTTGTGTACATAGAGTCCCTTGAGGGTACTTAACACCAAAGCAGTGGGTAGTGATCTACCAGGTGGCCTCATGGGAACTTTGAGTGCCTGGAAGAGCTACATCTCTAACTCTGGACACTGTTGCTTGGGCCAATCTGATTCTTATGTAGTCAAGCCGTGGCACCTTTTTACTCAGCCCTGGCAATCTTATATTCCTAGAGATGCTGGCTTTTCATTCCCAAAGAAAGTCTTTCTTTGTTTTTTTTTTTTTTCTTGAAATCACATCTTTTGGGGGCTAGAGGGATTGCTCAGTGGTTAGGAGCACTAATTGTTCTTTCATTAGACCCACGTTGAATTCGCAGCATCTGTATGGTGGTTCACAACCGTCTGTGACTGACTCTGCAGGCACTGAATGCATGTAGATCTGTGACTGACTCTGCAGGCACTGAATGCATGTATCTCATAGTCTTATATTCAGATAGAACATCCATACGCATTAAATAAAAATAACAATAAAATTCATCTTCTTACTCTCCACTTCTTTCTTATGGGGGACAGTGAGAATGGATTTGATTGTTTCACTGATGTTTAGATTTTCTTCCTCTCTCTGGGTCTCTCTGCCTCAGTCCTCAGTAATTCTGTTACGGTTTACAACAGGACAATCAATTCCGAAATAACCTGCATATGGGTTTCAAATTGCCACAACCCTAGGTCATTCTGATACCTTTTTGCCTCTGAATTCTAAGTTCTTGATTCCACACTCAAGCAGTCACTAAAAAATATTTACTCCTCACATGGGTAGGAAACGTCACCCTATTCTACTAACCCATTGCAGGTAGCATTAATGCCAGGAGTCGATAGCGTGCTCCCTTTGTGATACCTGTAACCGTTGCTCTCAAATATGAACGCAGTGTTCTGGAAAGCAGGCAAGCTCCTTGATCACATTTTGGCTTTAAAATAAAATGGATTCTTTTTATTGGGGTGGGGGAGAATCCAATTTACACTTTCCTGTTATGATGCGAACCGATAAGGATGCTGCAAACAGAACAGAATGTGGTGGGATTTAGGCTCTGAAAGAGGTTTCTTGTGTGAAAAACAGCTTTTCTTGACAAGCCGCTTGTCAAGGGTTTCGGCAGCCTCTCTTTTCATTTATTTATTTGGTTTGAGGGAGTTAGGAAGGTGTTTGGTGTATTTTGTGCTGGCAGCTCACACGTCAAAAACACAAGACTAAAAATATCCCCGAAATATGAATATACAGCAGTCTCTTCTTTCTCCCCCTGCCTCCAGTCTAGCATGCTGCAGCCCAGGCTTGCAGAGGCCTGAGCCTGGGATGCTAGAGTGGGGAACTTGCTGGTCCGAGTTTTCCCATTGGCTGGTCCTTGTGAAGACCTAAGTTCACATTTTATTCCTAGCTAATCCCCATGCCCCTCCTCTCCTTTTTGAGACTGGATCGCATATAGCTCAGGCTAGCCTTAAACTCCTTGAACTTCAGATCCCCACAGGTGTGTTGGGATTACAGAAGCAGGCTACCATGTCTGGCTTTACATGGGTTCTGGGGACTTGAACATCCTTACAGACCAAGCCTTACCTTTCTACCTCCTGGGCCTACTGTTGTATCATAAACTGGATCTTTAAGGAAGAGTTGAATTTTCCAAGGGAAAGTTATTAGTTATATACACCTACGTCACACATTAGTGTGTTAAGTAGCAAGCAGCATGGTTCTTTAGCCTACTTTAAAGACATCTGTGCCCAGCCGGGCAGTGGTGGCTCACGCCTTTAATCCCAGCACTTGGGAGGCAGAGGCAGGTAGATTTCTGAGTTAAAGGTCAGCCTGGTCTACAGAGTGAGTTCCAGGACAGCCAGGACTACAGAGAGACCCTGTCTCGAAAAAACCAAAAAAAAGACATCTGTGCCCAAATGCATTAAGGGAACTGGTGTTGCTGAAGATGCTCTGTTCTGCACCTAGTTTTCTGCCTAAGAATAAGGCAAGTAAAACCAGACCTAACTTTTCTTCCTTGGTCTCTGTATTTGGAGCATGAGGGAACGCATTGCTATGGTGAGACAGTTGACCTCTTTGGGGGGATTTTTTCTCTCCCCCAAACTGTTTTATGTGTATGCATGTTTTGTCTGTGTGTATGCCTTTGTACCACATGTGTGCCTGATGTCCTTGGAGGGCCTGGAGCTGGAGTTACAGATGATATGTTAAAAGCAACTTCATGAACTTGACGGGGTGCATACATGGAAGAGGTTGGAGGGAGGAGGGGAGAGAAGTGATATAGTTACCTTATGATTCCAAAAAGTAAATAATGATAATAATAATAATAATATAAAAAAGATAAAAAAAACACCCTGCCTCAGTCTGGCGTTGTATACGCAGTGTTCTATGAATGTGTGTGCATGCCGGTGGTTACATTTATAGCAAAACAACTGAGAACGTGCAAATGAAGTCTGAGAAGTGCCAAGCAGTGGCCTCCAGCCCTCAGTCAAAAGTTCTGGAGTGGGAAGAGCTTCCAATACAGTAGCATTCTTCCTGGCCCTATTTTCCTTAGCTATACTTTAAATTTTGATTGTTTTACGTATATGGGTGTTTTGCCAGGATGCATGTCTGGGCACCACATGCATACGTGGTGTCCTTAGAAGCCAGAAGAGGGCAGGGCATTGGATCCTGGAGTAACTGGAGTTACTATGAGCTTCCTATTGTGGGTTCTGGGAATTGAATCCAGGTCCTGTCTAAGAGCAGGAAGTGCTCTTAGCTGCTGAGCTGTTTCTCTCTAGCCCCTTTAGTTAGATTTTGAAAGAAAACTTGAGTGATGGAAGCTAGAATTTCAGGACAAACAAAACTTCCGGGAAAGCATCTTTAATTTTTTGTGTGTGTGATTTATTTATTTAGGTGTGGGATTGGGATTCTGGATTTTTTTTTCAGGTAGAGTCTGACACTTGTGGTTTCTTGGTGCTTGTTGTCATAGAAAAGGTAAATCCTAACAGTTTAAATAGAAAGCCTAGGAGCTGCAGAGGTGGCTCAGTGGTTAAGAGCACTGACTGCTTTTCCAGAGCTTCTGAGTTCAATTCCCAGCAACCACATGGTGGCTGACAACCATCTGCAATGGGATCTGATGCCTTCTTCTGGTGTGTTTGAAGACAGTGTATTCATATACATAAAATAATAATAAATCTTAAACAATGGCAACAAAGTCTAGACCTTCAACTTTGTTAAGCCTAGTATTAGCTGAACATTTATTTTGTGTATGTGTGTATGGGGGCCAGATAGAAATTCTTCCACCAACCAAAGCATTGTATAGCATCTTGGTGACCACAGGGTGCCGTGGAATATAGCCAAGGCTATGAAGAGCAAGCCCCTCCATATGTTCTACTTGATCACAGTTTTCTGTGCTTGGGAAGTGCCCTGCTAATGGCAGTTTGAAGGGACTTGGATTTCTTGAAGTATAAAAACTCATACACCTCATCAAAGGATTTCCAGAGATCACTCTTAAAACCGGCAGGAGATGCACACTGAGCCTTTTCTGGTTGGTCCTCTTTCCCTGGGGGCTCATGCTGGCCAACCTGCAGCAGCTGAGTTTCTGTGTGTGTTAAGTCTGAAACTCTCTGAGAGTCGTTATTCACAGCTCATTCAGCACATACAGAACCATCTAGCTCCATCCCACGTCTATGTGAGTCACCTTTAAAAGTACTTTAAAAACACCGTCTCATGCACATAGATAATTAAAGGGGGGACAAGTAAAAATAAATTGTGTTGTTGAATTTAAAAGCCCAAATGAATCTTAAATACCAAATACATGTTTCTCACTTTCTTGGCTCACCGAGAACTGGCCACCTTTGCTCTGATCCTACTCCAAGCACGAGTGGTAGCAATTTCCCTCAACCATAAGTGGTTGATTTAGAAATAGCATGCCAAAATAAAGATAATATTGTATTCAATTTCCCAAATTACTCAATGTAAATAAAGCCCAGAGAGCCCTGCTGTAGGCCAGTGCTGCAGGTTAACAGCCCTGCGTATGTCTCTTTCTTGGCTAATAACTTGCCATCGTGGACAATGATGTCCCAGTTTATAAGGTTCTCCTTGAAGAGTATCACCCAGAAATGGGATGTCTAACGTTATTCATTATTTTTGAGTGCATTTACTGATTGGTATTTATATTAGAATGGGTAACTTACTATTACCTATTATTTCACCATTAAATTTAATGTATGGAATGTGTGATTTTATAGCTATCCATTACCATGTTAATTTAATGCAATGCAAATTGATTGTTCAGCAAGAATGGCATGCATGTAAGCATACATTTCAAATTTTAAAATGCTAAGTTCAGTTTAGCTCTGTTTTGAGGGGTGGTTCTCTATCTGTTTCAATGTAAGATCATGTCTGGTCTGAGTCCTGGTATCACTAGGTATCCACTGCCTGTTCTACTGTCCCTCAGTTTACCTCTTCCCCCTGTTCCAATTGGCCTGATCTCTGTTTTCCTGGTGTCGTTCAAAGAAGCTTTACATTTCACAGGAATTAAGTGTCTAGCTGCGTGGTTTTGGGATTTACTGGTATGTGTGTGTGTGTGACTGGGCGTATGTGTGTGCCTGTGTGTGTCTGTGTATATATGTGTGTGTATGAGTCTCTGTGTATGTGTCTGTGTGTATTATGTGTGTGTATCTGTGTATGTGCGTGTATGTGTTTGTGTGTATGTTTATGCATGTATTGTCTGTCTGTATGTGTCTGTCTGTGTATATGTTTCTGTGTGTATGTGTGTGTCTGTATGTGTGTGTGTCTGTGTGTGTCTGTCTCTCTCTCTGTGTGTGTGTGTGTGTGTGTGTGTGTGTGAGAGTTTTAAGGTGGCAGTACAAGTTTCTGACATTGCAGTTTTGAGAATAGCATTAAAGCATGAGAAACTCTCTCTTATACTTGGGTATTGTTCTCACCCTTTGGGGAACAAGATAGGCTTCATCAGTAGGCTGTGTCTGCACTTGCTGTAAGTGGAAAATATCGTTTTATTTCTACAGAGTTATGATAGAAACAGGTATCAGTAAAAAAGATTGTTAAAGCAAACATTTAACAGGAACATTTGGTAAAAACAAAACAACATCAAGAAGAAAAATAACTCTGTATCAGCATTAAAAAAAAAAGAAGAAGCAGGTGCTTACATTTTGTGCTTTTTGAAGACTTCAGTTTGCATTCTCAGCAACAGCCTGCACACAAGTTAAGATCAGTGCCATGGAGCTCTGGGGCTAAAGGTCAGCAAGTCTCTACCACACGTGCTTCTGGCCCGTGGGGAGGACTCAGGACTCTACCAGGGTGCTCTTGGTCTACTTGATTGCAGATTAAAAAGAAATAACTATGCTAATTTTAAAGGTGAATTATAATATGTAAATGAATTATAAAAATATAATTTTATCATATATTTTTTATTTATGTGTATGTATGTATGTTTGTGTGTGGGTAGGCCATGTGTCTGTGGATGTGTCTACCTTCTAAGGCCAAAAGAGTGCATCAGATCCCCTGGAGCCCACCTGATGTGGGTGCTGAGAACCAAGCTCTGAATTATTACATGAGCAGAAGTACTCTTAACTCCTGAGTCATCTCTCCAGCTCAAAATAGTGTTTAAAATTAATCTTTTTAATCACTGCTGGTTAGCAGAATCAACTATGCAGGGCTCATGGGGGCTCACAGAGACTGAGGTGGCAATCATGGAGCCTGCAAGGGTCTGTGCTAGGGCCTCTGCATGTGCTATGGTTGCTGGCTTGGTGTTTTGGGAGGGGGTTCCTGACAGTGGAAGTAGGGGTATAAAAAGTAGTAGACTATTTTGCCTGCTCTTAGGACCCCTTTTCTCCTACTGTGTATCCTTGCTCAGCCTTGATGTGAGGCTTTGGCCTGTCTTATATTGTTTCTTGCTGTTCCGTTTTGGTTGATGTCCCTGGGAGACCTGATTTTTTTTCTGGGAAAAGATAGTGGTATGTCAGGGAGTGGGTGGTCAGTAGATCTGGGAGAGAGGGGAGCTGGAAGGGAGCTGAGGGAAACTGAGGGGAGCTGGGAGGAGCTGGGGGAGCTTACAGAGCTGGGGGAGCCGGGGGACCCCTGGGGGCAGCTGGGGGAGAGCTAGGAGAAGCTGGTAACAATGGAGAAAAGGGAAGCTGCAATCAGGATATATTGTATGAGGGTTTTTTTTTTTTTGTAGCTGCTTATTAACCTAGACTAAACTCTTGGCTTTCATGTGAACTCTCAGAAGCCAAGGAGAGCATTGAGCTGCTGCGGCGTACAGACATCCATGCATGAGAATACACCACATCTGGTTGAATATATATTTAAAACTACTTTTAAAATCAGAAGAGATTTTAATGTATACTTCTTAGTAGACAATTCATTTTTTCATTATTATTCTTTACTATTAGAGAGACAAGTCACCTTCCACGGTATGCTGATTGAAATTTTTTAGGACACTGGTTGACTGGGAAGCTCCCCCTCCATAGATAGATAGATAGATAGATAGATAGATAGATAGATAGATACATAGATAGATACATAGATAGATACATAGATAGATACATAGATAGATACATAGATACATAGATACATAGATACATAGATACATAGATA
>NW_021604651.1:4430723-4438862 GCF_004785775.1 Grammomys surdaster
ATAGATACATAGATACATAGATACATAGATACATAGATACATAGATACATAGATACATAGATACATAGATGGATAAGAGAATCCATAGAGACTGGATACTGAGAGAAGGGTGTCTCGATGAAAACAGGTCCCTACTCTCCTGAAAGTCCATACATGACTGAAATGTTCCCAGGTGTGGCCATCATGTACATCCCAGCCTAGCTTGGGAACCATTAGATGGTCTGAGCACAACCAAACCATGTCTGAGACTTGAAATTTATGCTGTATGTTCAGTCATTTTAGGATTCTTTAATCCAAACTTAGAACATCAGTTGGTTTTCTATTATGCTTACCTAAGAGGGTGAAAATAGGAATTTTTGCTCAGTTGTTTACTCATGGCTGAATGGTAAATAGAGCTGAGAGACATTTTGTTCTTTATGATCTCCATGCATCTATCTTTTTGCTCCTGCCTGGTAGAGCTTGTGAGGTACTGTATCTACTAACTAGGAACCAGGTACAGATAACAATACTACTGAGCACTATGGAATCTGTGCTCTTTCTTAAGCTTATACGTTGTTCTTCCTTATATAACAAAAAACAACTGCTCAAGACAGGTTGCATAGCTATGTAAATTCTATAGATTATCAGTAGGTCTGATCCTTTAGAACTCAGACTTCTTCATTGTGGGTGCGAAGTACAAGGACTCATGCTAGAAGAAAGATACCCAGGGATACTTTCTTAGTAATTCACAGTTGAACCAATGATCCACCTACCCAGTACATCATCAACAATCATCCATACTCAGGAAAAATGCCAGAGACTGGGGAACCTGAGTATAGTGTGCCAGTGAGAGATTTATCTCCATTGTATGGCACCTAAGCTGTGCTCCAGGGTAAAACTAGAAAGGAGCCTTGCATATGACTCCAGGGGATCTACTTGGATGTAACACCAGGGGAACCACTTGGATGCGACACCAGGGGAGCCAGTAAGTTTCATCACAGAGAAGTTTACAGAGTGACTTCATCTGTATATATGGTCTCAGCTGAGAGGACCTTCAGGAGCCCCTGAAGCATCTCTCTGCCTTTGCTCACCCTGGCGTACTGACTAATGGCCCACTCTTTCTCCTGGTCTTGCCTGACTTTACTGATTAGTCAGCAGCCTTCCTATTCTTTGGGCTGCTTGTGTAGATGTTTTGTGCTATGGGCCATTTTTAGTTTGCTTCCTCTTTACAATAAGAAAGTTATGTGAACCAGCTGAAAGGGTACATTTAATCTTTTTCTTTAACTTACTACAGTGGTCCCCTTAATCTAACAAAAGTTACACCTGTGCATTTGTAGGTCAGTTTAGGAAGTTGTTATAGGGGACATTAGTAGTTACTGTGAAGGAACTTAAGTACTATTACTGAACGTATTTTAGCTTGCATAAGTAGTTTTTTTTTTTTTTTTTTTTTTTTTTTTTGGAAAAGAAAACCTTCTTGGGGTAAGCCAAAGCTGTGGTTTCCATCACTCCTCTGATGTTTTCAGCTTCAGTTGTAGAAAGTCTACCTTCTGGGGCACATTCAGTTATTACTAAACGATTATGTTCCCATAGTTGGATGGAGCTAATAAAAAGCAGGCTATTTTTATTTGCTGCCAGATTGCACAGGCGTGAGTGTTTCGTTTTGATACAAAGAGATTATAGCAGGAGTTTTTTTGTTTTTGTTTTGCAGTGGGAGGGGTCGGTGCTTTGTATTTATAAAATTGTCAAAGGCAAAGGCAGCTCATTTGTATACAAGTCAGCCATGTAAATATACTAAGCGAATGGTGAGACCCAATGTATGGGCTGGGTCCCTTGCCTGCAGTGCAGTTCGACCTTAATTCTAACGCAGGAGGCAAAGTGGGATTTGTTTTCTTTAAGCCTGCCTGCCCTCCAACAGCGGGCCTGTTATCACAGACACTGAAAGGATATGAAAGGAGGTCCTGTTTATGCTTACGATAGCTGACGGAACAAGTCCTGAGTTGTTGCATTTTGCTCTTGTTGTAGTTGGTTTTTTTAAATTGTAATTATAGCACGTTGGAATTTATGTTTTCATTATTCATCGTTTGACATTATTTATCTATTGACATATCATCTATCACGAGATTGCTAATTAAAAATAAAATTAGAAAGAAAAAAACAGTCAGAATGAGGATAGTCTATGGCTTTCAAATCGGGACAAGGGTGATTTATATTTTCTTGGCCATGGAAAAAAATTTAGGAGCACAGCGGCTGTCTAGCAGATGGCAATGCTTTGCTGAGTGGCCCTCTTTTGTCATGATGCGGGCCGTGGTTTATTGATCACCCAAACATCCTCAATAAGAAATTAAAATTTTAATAATTTTTCCTATTGACTTGTGTAGACACCAGCATTTAATGTGGTGGTGCTTTAGGAAGATGGGGATGAGTGGAATGTATTTCTCTGGAATGGCAGTCTTTGTAAATCACTTTCAATTATGCATTTCGATGAATGTGTGTTCCTGTTTTATACCAAGAATAGACAGATTAGGGAGTAAATTCCCTCCTTTTAGAGGCTTGAATACAAATCTGATTCCTACTTTCAGAAGAGAAGGGTGGGAGGGAAACAGGGAGGGAGGCAATAGGGACTGGTCGGAGGATGCATCCCACACACATGTCCCAAGTCCCCTGGGTCACAGCATTTAGCTTCACATTTAGTTCAGGACTGGTTTTCTGAATGGAGTCTCCCCTGCCTGTGGATGGTGACACTTTACCAGTCAGGAGAACCGAGCATCCTCCTGGGCATAGTTCAGTATGTGTCTCATTACGTACCACTCTACCTAACCCTGCTGTGTAGAGGCTTTGCTCAGTAGCTTTTTATCCCAAGACAGAGTCAAGCTGAAGTTTTTATATCTTTCCTGGTAACTGACTGGCTAGACAGAGAGATAGAGCACTGTCTAACAGGGAGTGAGAAGTAGATCTGAGTTCTTCAGGCTTTCTGGTGAGTAGTCATAGTCCTTGTGCCCTCCTGAGTCCTTCCTTCAGCATTCTGGTGCGGGCAATAGTGAGAACTCTGTGTTCTCCTTGAGTGTACCTCCATCAAGTCATCATGTCTACAACCCTCCACACAAGCAAGTAACTTCCAAAGAGTCTGCAGGTGTGTTTCCCAGGGAAAACCTGATGTCATCTTGCCCTAGCAAGTACTGCTTCAATTACCCAGAAGTCTTTTGAACAACAAGGCCAGGTTTAAACAATTTGGAAATTCTCAAAATAGTATTGATTGATTATTAGTACATTAGTGGATTATTACACTATTAGTGGATTATTAGTGGATTAGTACATTATTAGTGGATAAATACAATCAAATATTGATTTGTTTTTTGCTGGGTTTTGAGCAGAAACAGACTACCAGACAAGTTATTGAAATAGGCCCCCATGAAATAAAAGGGCCAGGAATATTGGTGGCTGTCAAGGGCACGGGTGATGTCCAAAGGGAACCTTTTGCCAGTTGTAGCATCCATGTGGATGCTACCCAAGGAGATCTGTATTTTTGCCTTACTGCTATAGTGGATACTCTGTGTGCAGCTCACAGCATTTGCATACATGCAGTATTAGTAATACTTTTATATTTGAGACAGAAGACCTGACCTCACTACTGTGGAAGAACTGTTTATAAAACACAGCTAGGTGTTAGTGATGACAGGGGTGACTGTGAAGAATGACACAACCTCCTCCGCCTCCTCTTCCTCCTCTTCTTCCTCCTCTTCTTCCTCTTCCTCCTCCAATTACTAATCCTCCTTCACCTCCTCATCTTCACCTTCTTCCTCTTCCTATCTCTCCACTTCCTCTTCCTTCTTCCATTTCCCCAAGTTCCCTAGCATTTAACTGTACATACTTTTAAACACAAAGAAAACAAATTGAAAGAAATAACAGGGAGAGCCCATTCTAGAGTATATTTTAGCAGTGATCATGCCAACAACAACTTCAGGTCCTGAGTTCTTGGGCTCCAAGCACTGTGCCAAATGCGACCTGTGTTGTCCTCATTGAATCCGTAGTCACTTTATGCTTAGATTTTACAGAGAAGGAAATCAGGGCTGAATAAGAGTGAATTGCTTACTTGGGATATTTTTAGCAACTGACTGGTAAGAACAGAATTTAAACCCAGGTTTCATGAACAACCATCCCCAAACCCACCATGAAGTGTTCTGTTTGGATCCTGACCTCCCTGGGCTTCTCTTAATTTCTACCTGTGAAATGTGCTTCTTACAGATTTATTTATTTATTTATTTATTTATTTATTTATTTATTTATTTATTTATTTTTATTTATTTGCTTCTTCGAGCTCTCAAATCATGTACAGCCAAACAAAGTCATCAGTCACGACAAGTGAATTTGTCAGATGCCTTTCAGAGCAAGCCTGAGTGGCCTGTATTTTATGAACTCTGATCATTGCATCCTGGCGCCAGTGCTGTTATATCTGACATTATTACACATCACTATAGTGGTGAACTGTGGAATCCACAGGTAGTGCAGAGATTCTGTAGTTGATAAGAGACAAAAAGCCTTCTGAGGATATTGGTTCCCCTTCTTTCTTCCATTCCCCTTTGCCTTCATTTTATCCTTCCCAACAGGGAAGGAGCATATAATGAAGGAGTTCCCTTGTGGGAAGAACACCTTGGAGCTTATAAGCAGAAACTGTAGTGTACAGAGTCAGTGTACACGGGAGTGCTCAGAAACTCCGAGGAGACACAATACCTGAGAAGCCGCCTTAGCTGACTATGAGTCACTTCTGGGTTGGACATTTTTCCTGAGGATTCTCCTACTGGAGAGGGAGGAGAAGCAGTGATCTGTCTCCAAGTTGTTCTGCTCCCAGTCTAAATGTCCTTAAGTTGCAGACAAGATCTGAAGATTAGAAGCTGAAGGTGGTGCAGACAGAAGTGTTTCTCTCCCTCTCCCTCTCCCTCCCTCCCTCCCTCCCTCCCTCCCTCCCTCCCTCCCCCCTCCCCCTCTCTTTCTCTCCTTTAGTGTCTCCTGAAGTGAAGACCTTAGAGAAGAATCTAGAGCTTTGGATCTGTTTATTCCCTTGTCCATTTTATTCATCCCTTACCCCAGGTATGCAACCAAAGGCCTTGAAGATGCTAAGCATATAGCCAGTGCACATCATTTCTTAACGTTTTCTTCCCCCTTGCTTTCTCTCCTCCATTCCTTCCTCCCTCCTTTCCTCTCTCCTTTTCTGTTATCTCCCACCCCTTCCTTTCTTCTTTCTTTTCTCTCAAATCAGCAGTGGTACCCAATTTCTTCATATATTGAAACACTATACCTAGGAGGTCAGTATCTGCAAGTAGGGAAAGCATCCTCAAGACAGGAGTCAAACAGTAGCAGCATTTTCCTGGTGCCTTGTAAAATCTCCAGATTCGGGTTTTGATTTTCTGCCCAGCTGGAAAGTCATTTAGTGTTAAGGAGACATGTGAATTCGTAAATTATTCATCTAAAATTCTTTTTACCTCTTTTAATTTGTGACATGGAGTTATTATTGTGTAAAGGGCTAAGGGCATGCATGAAAGTGAAGAGGAAGAAGGCCCAACCCATGCTGCTATAGAGGGGGCAGCTTCTTATATGCCATGGCTGGAGCAGGGCGAGCCATCCCTCCACCTGACTGCCTCTGTCAACCCACCTCCTTTCTTTCAGGGTGGATTTCCAGTGTTGAATAATGCCTGGAGAGAACACAGACCCTGTGATCAGCATTTTTTCCTGGGGGAAATCCCTAGACAGTCTTTTTCCTTCACACACACACACACACACACACACACACACACTTGCGCGCGCGCACACACACACACACACACACACATTTTGCACCTGTCCCGGGTAACCAAGAATTGGAGAAAGTCTCTCAATCCTTTCTCAAAGCTGGAAAGACAAAAGAGTTCCTGGGACCAAAATGATGGTGCTCCCCAGGAATTCTCTCTCCCAGTGTCCCTGAGTTATCAGCCATAATCAGCGGCCTGCTAGGTCTGTACTCATGGTATCTGTAATTATATTCATTTGTATGGATGCCCAGGGAATTCCACTGACTGGCCCCTTAAGTGCTTAACTGCAAACAAGAACATGCTTGAATTACAGCATCATTTGGGGCCTTGCATATTCCAAGGGACTGATCTTAAGTTTATATACTGTTTAAATGTGTGTGTGTTTGTGTATGTGTGTGTGCACTCGTAGCTTAAAAAATAAACATAACATAATAATTCTGTCTTTTGAGCATTTTTCCATAGTGTTTTTCAAATAGAACTCTGAATAAGTACACACACACACAGTTCGTGTGTGTGCAGGGGAACACAATTATGATCTAGGGGAAATCATGAATCTGTCTAACTTGAGTGGGAAGATATACAAGCTGACTGCTGAAATTGCATTTCAGTGCGATACCAAAATCATTTTTCCTCCCTTTCCTCTTTCCTGTTTTTCTTTTTTTTTCTCTTCTTCTTCCAGATTTAGAATCTTATGGGTAAGCCTCTTTCTAGTGGCTTCATAATTAGGTAGATTAATTAGCACCTGTCTATGGCTGTAAGAAGTAGGTGCACATGGTGTGGATTCCTAGTCCATGCCAGACACTTAAAACAAAACGGTGGGATCCCACGGCTAGCCCTTAGACATCTGTATAAATTAAAGCTATCAAGAGCCAGCCCAAGGCCTGTGTGCTCTCTTGAGAGCCGGACAGGTGGAGCTGCAGTGACGATTTTTCCGGATGACCCTGACATGGTGACAAATGAGCTTTAGGACAGCTATTGGGAACCTGAGCTCTGTCGTGGAAATGTTCTGTCAAATTGAAGGAAATCAACTTAAATGCCAGCAATGCATACCTTCTAGGAGGTAACAAGACAAAAGGCACTGGTCATCAGACATGCTGCTCCTTTAAGACTGCTGTTTATTTGGTTTGCAGAGCATGTAAGAAAAGAAAGAGCTTTCATCGAGGAACAGACTACCTGGTTTTCTTCCTGTTTGTTTATAGAGGTGGTCTCCTTTAAACTTGAACTCCTTATGTAGCCAAGGTTGAGGATGACTCCTACCTCCTGAGTGCCAGGATTTAAGAGGTAGACCACCTATTTGTGACCTACATCTCCAACCCACAACAGGGGACTGCCTGTTTCCTTGGATAAGCATCTGCTAAACATCTCGAGACAGTCAAACTTTAAATCCTTTGTACAGAAAACCTGAAAGGTGTCAAGGATGCACAGTACATTCCTTGTAACCCCGTGTTCCCTAACCTCACAGAAACTTGTCCCCTGAATACCTCGTTTCAGTGATATGTTTAATTTGTTTAATAATCTCTAAGACGTTTTAATATTCCTCACACATCATCTTCAGAAATAAATTCATAACTGCATTATTAAAGTAACTCCATCATGTGACATGAATCGAATCTTTTCCCTCTTGGGGATAGGCTTCCAAGCATTGGGTAACACATGCTCAAGGTCAAGGGGCACACAGCCTGAAGTACACATGGAAGCAGTTTTAAGACTGTGGCACGCTGCCTTTCCAAGGAGGTCCCCTGCTGGATGGTTCCTGGGTAGGTGTCTAATACAGTAATATATTTATAATTGGATTTTAATTGCTATCAGATTTTAGTGTGTGTGTGTATTTCAGTTTTCTTCTACCAGAAGGACAATGCTCCAAATGAAATTATACAGTACCTCTCCCAGGGCAATTTATTTCCCACCAAAAATATATTGGAAGAATAAAATGCACACCATGTTTGCCTTAGTTTATTAACTGAACACACAAAGCCATTAGTGTTTTTGTTTGTTTGTTTGTTTGTTTGTTTCATTTTTTTGCCTCTGTGGCTCACTCTAGCAGCACAAGTTTGAGAGCAGATCATGGGCAGTGTTTCACGGAGTCCCAGGAAATGTTCCTTTGTCCCGAAGTCTTAATTCTGTCATCTATAAAATGGGACAGGCATGCTTATTTATCTGATGGGCTAATTAATGGCACTTAACAGTTCTACCTGAGAGTAGGATGTGAGACACGAGGGACTTAAATGTCTCAGTTATTGGAGATTTCACAAGTATCAGACTTCACCGTCCTCATGTTATTAGTTATTTGAAAATAACGATGTAAGGGGTGGGGCTTTGTTTTTAGAAGGAGGGGCTTCACTAGCATGCAGGAGGGGCTTGGTTTGTAGAGGGGAGG
>NW_021604651.1:4438872-4452986 GCF_004785775.1 Grammomys surdaster
AGGGGCTTCACTAGCATGCAGGAGGGGCTTGGTTTGTAGAGGGGAGGGGTTTCACTAGCATGTAGGAGGGGCTTGGTTTGTTCACTAGCATGCAGAAGAGGTTGGTTTTAATCCCCAGGGCTTTAAAATAGTGCAGGTAATTCCAGGACTCAGGAGGTGGCAGGGTATACAAGGTCACTTTTACTTCCAAAGTGTGTTGGAACTGACTTGGATTACATGGGAACCTGTCACACGCACACACACATAAACACATACACACTCATGGATGCATGCAGATTCTCTCTTTGTCTCTCTGTCTCTCTCCTTTTCTCACACATATGAATACATGTACTCTTGCTCTTCCTCCCTCCCTCACACACACTCTCTTTCAAAACACACACATGCATAAATGCATGGATGCATGCATGCATGCATGCTCTCTTGCTCTCCCGTTCTCTTTCTCTGTTTCTCAAACACAGCCTCTCTCCCTACCTCTCACACATACTCCTCTCTCTCTCTCTCTCTCTCTCTCTCTCTCTCTCTCTCTCTCTCTCACACACACACACACACACACACACACACACATGCACACAGTCACATACAGATTCTCTGTTTCTGTCTCTTGCTCTCTTTCTCTCTCTGTCTTTCAAATACAGGTGCACACAAACACACAAGACACACATTAAAACACTGAATAAATTATAAGAGGCAAGAGAAGGTAAGGAAATGAGGTGATGAAAGAAAGGCTTGTTAGGATGAAGGCATTCTAGGTAGCCACTGCACAGCACAGTGGCTATAATGAGTAATAATGTACTTTGAACATGAACATTGCTACAGTAGATTTTAATGAACTCACCACCAAAATTTAAGAAAATAGGACATATACGTGTGAAGCTATGGATATGCCAATTAACTGTATTCAGTCACTTTACAGTGTATACACATGTCAAAACATCACACTGTACACTAAGCATATGTATTGTTTATGTGTTATCATTCTTATGTAAAGCCGAGGCAGACAATTGAGAAGACATGATGCTTCCAGGTATGGCTGTTGACTGAAGGGTATATTAGCCAAGGTCAGTCTTAGGTCCCCAGCAGAAGTGCTGTCTAAAGACAAGTAACCAGATGTCTTCCCAGCACTGAGTGCACAGCTGCACATCTATAATTTAATGTAATAGGTGTTTTCAAAGAGAGCACAGCGTTAATCCTTGTGTCAACTGGTGTTATCCTATGGCTTAAAAAATAGATATTTCCCTACTGTTTAAGCGTACTCATTTTTCAAGATGGGCTCATGGAACTGAGGTCATATCAATTAAAAAGCATTTGCTAGAGGCTGGAGAGATTGCTGAAAGGTTCAGAGCGCTTGCTGCTTTTTGCAAAGGACCAGGGTTTGCTTCCCAGTATCCACAGGGTGGCTCACAACTATCCATAACTCCAGTTTCTGGAGATCTAGTGCCCTCTTTTGGACTCCACAGGCATTGCACCCACATGGTATATACAGGTAGGTAAAGCATACTCATAGAATAAAAATAACTTAGTAAAATTGCCTATAGGACCTTTGATGAGAATAGGTGTTTTAGGTTTGTTCCTGCCAGCAATTGTATTTATGTGACCGATGGTGTAATGTGTGCGTGCCACTGTGTGAAAATGGACATCCAAGGACCACCGTGAGTCTTGGAGTTCATTAAGCCCTGGATGCAGGTAAGCTTGCAGGGATCCTCCTGTCACCTCGAGCCAGCTTACTATAGGAGCCCTGGGATGCCAGTGTGTGTTCCTGCACTCAGCTTTCTTATATGGCCTCTGGGGACACTAACCCACATCTGCAGCTTTTGTCGCAAGCACTTTATCCATTGACCCCATCTCTTTTACCTTCTGAGTCAAAACTGGAAGGGTAGACCTCCCCTCTAGGATGAAATCTCATCCTAAGGTATCCAGTGTGAGCTGACAGTCACAGTGACTGGATGGGTTTGGTTTGAGCTGAAATCAGCAGGCACTTAACAACACTAGGTCATCCATCTGTGTTCACTTGTTAGAACCCTGTGGTGATTCTCCTGTGACCAGAGAAAACCTAACCTCACATGAGGTGAGCAGCCACACCACCCCTGGTCTGTGGACCAATATGACCGTATTGCCTGAAATACCAAGGATGATAAATATGAAACTCATTGAGCTGACATCAGTGTAATGGGGGACTAGTAACTGAATTTGCGATCTCCTGCCCCTCATGTGATGCAGATCTCTTGACACTGAGGTGACTGGCTTTTGATAGGAATATTAATGTCAATAGATGTAAAATAGGACATCTAATGGATTTTTCAAAAGAGGGAGTCTTACATTTTACAGCCAATTTGATTTCACTACTTCTGTTATAGGAAGATTTGACAATGCTAAAAAAGGGGGGGGAGAAAAAAGAAAGGAAGAAAGAGAGAAAGGAAGAGAGAGAGAGAGAGAGAGAGAGAGAGAGAGAGAGAGAGAGGAAAGAAAAAAGAAAGAAAAAATAGAACAAAATTCTTTTGGTCCCCTCCATGAAACCCCCCTCCCCCCTCCCTTCTCCTGCAGGGGTGAATGAGGACAGATTGTAAGGGGAGGGGGAGACACTGATGTGTTAATAGCCTAAAAGTTACAGAATCAGCTTGGAAAGTGTAGTGGGGTAAGAAAGGGTTTCTGTTGTAGCCATTGAATTCGGATGGAAGGCTATTCCCGGGAATTGGATCTTCTTGTCAGATGGGGAGACTGAGGCCCAGAGTCGGGCTCTGTTCTGCTTTGAGTTCATTTCAAGGCTCCTTGGCAGCGCATGGTAGGCTAGAAAGGAACTTCTATTGTGGCCCGGTCAAGATGTGAAAAGGAAAGAAATTGCAGAAAGATTATGAAAAAAATAAAACTACACAAAAAGCCGGTTGAATCCAGGCAAGACCTGGCTTTTAGGGAATTGCTCATAGCAGAAACAGTACGCGTATTCTTCTTCGGAGTTTCTCTGCTGCAGAGCCAGCCTCCGGTTCACCGTTTGGGCCTTCAGTCTGTCTGAGTTTTTTTTTGTAGAGATCAGGACTGTGAGGCTAACTCCACACTCCTTTCCGAGGCAGAGGCTGGCAGAGAAGGTGCTGGAATTGGCACGAATCACAGGTCTGCCTGTGCCTCCTCTGATACCTCCCAGGATATCCATTTTGTTCCTGCCTGGAGGTAGACTGCAGTCAGGGTCCAACTATATAGGAAACAAAACCCAGCAGCATGAATTATTACTCGCTGTACCCACCTGAATATAAAAATAGTATTTCCCCCCATGTTGCATTATCTCTGGGCCCTGATAAGGGAACAGCTTACAGGAAAAAGAGCAGATACCTAAATGGAGGCCCAGCCGTGTGGCTGCATAATAGGATGAGAGGTGCAGGGTGGGGACGGAGTGGGGGTGAGGGGTGGGGACGAGGTGGGGGCTGGCCTAGGGGAGTAGCCAAGCAAGTCTGCTCTAAAAGAAAGCGACGGGTGTGTAAGTGAAAGGGACCTTTCCACTGTCTGCTGGTTGCTGTTTGCCTGGAGTCACCCAAGGCTGAAGCCTGATAAGAATTTTGTTTAGTAGAATAAGCCGAGACTTAGAAGATATGGGATTAGCCCAAAGTGGAAAGTTCCTGACTTCACAGCAGCGTGTCACCTGGAGGTGCTGAGTGCCTGGAAAGGGAGGGGACAGTGCTTCCCCCTTCTTCTTTCACTGGTGGGAACACAGAGGCTGGGAGAACATTACAGAGACTAGACCATGCTGGGGAATGACTTATGCCCAGGCTATGACATGCTTCTCTAAGAGGCGTAACATCAGCATCACCCAAAAGGATGCGCTGAAGCTATACAAAATCACAGAACCCGAATCCTGTGCCAGACCAGTCCTGTCAGAATCTCTGGAGGGACACGGGGACCCAGGCCTCTATACTTTTACAGGCAACCTACCTACTGGCCTGCAGCCAATTAACTAAAACATTTGGTTTTACCTAAAAGCATTTGAGGATGAATGGTTCAGGGCCACAGGAGACTCTTTAGGGGATCTTCACGGGACCCCTGACATGAACACCAGGTTTAGTGCTGGGCTTGGTAGCTGGTAACTTTAATCCCAGCACTTAGGAGGCAGAGGCAGAGGCAGACAGATCTCTGTGAGTTCATGATCAGTCTGCTCCCCATAGTGAGTTTCAAGCCTGCTAGAGTTAAATAGACCCTTCACCCTGAGCTCAGAGGGAGGGAGAAGAGGGCAAGCTGGTAACTACTGTCCTTTATCTCCAGTGGCCAGGTCTCAGGCTTTAGTTATGCCTGTGTGACATGTGTTTCTGTTTCTTCCACCCTCCGACACCGACACTTAACTCAGCCTTTGGTTTTGGCATGTTAGAAAGAATCCTCACTGCCCACATACCCTTACCTCTCCCCACCCTCGCACTCCCATCACTGGTGACTAGTCCAGGGCAGAGAAAAGACAGCATCCCCCTAGAAAGAAGTTCCGCCACCAGTCGATTAAAACCCCAGCCTCCTGACCTCCAATCATAAGTTCCTGGCCCTGGGAAATCGCTCTGTAATGGGCTTTAGGCAATAAAGCAACAAGGTTGAAATTGAGGTTACATTAAAGCCTAATTTTCTTATGAGGAAAAATGTGCAAATGAATGTGAAAGTGGCCTACCTTTGTAATATAGCTTCTTGCCAGGGTCCACACACCCTCAGCCCTTTGTCTCAATTTTCTCATTACAAGTCTGCCGGGAGCTCCCGGAATATATTTTAGTCAGTAACCATGCCAGTCTTGTCTGGGGTGGGCAGAGAGCAGTGGCCAAGTTTGGGAAATGATAGAGTGATAGACACTGGGTAACCACATACCTAGTAACCATACCTGGTATGGGGGATGATTTTCTGGGTACTCAATCCAAGATCTGTCCCTAGCCATGTGAGCTTAGGAAGGAGAAAAATAGAGCCATTCTCATAGCCTTTGACGTGGCATCTGCTTATTTATTGGATTTTTTTCTGTTTTGTTTAAAATAGAATTCCGCATATCCTAGGCTAGCCTCCACCTACCTATGTAGTGGATGTTGACCTGGGAAATTCTGATCCCTCTGCTTCTACCTCCCAAGTGCTGGAATTGCAGGAACATGACCTTCACAGTTGGTTTTTGCAATGTTAAGACTCAAACTCAGGACTTTGTGGGTGCTGGGCAAGCATTCTACTAACTGAGTTGCATTCCAAGCCTCTTCAGAGGGCATCTGTGAGAGCATGTCTGGGAAATGGCTTTCAATAGGATAGAGCCTGTGTCAAATGGAGTGAAGGCTTTGCCCGACCTGCCACAAAGCCAGTGGGGCTTCATATAAGTCACCTCTCTGTCCTGAATCCCAGTTTCCTCACGCTTAAAAGTTTGGAATAGATGCTTCCCAGCACATCCTAGCTCTGTGGTCCTCTGTCTGGAATAACGGCCACCATACCATCTTCTCACATTGCCCTACTCTTAGAAGCTGTATCTAGTCCCTGCTCTCCCCGACGGTGGAACCAAACCCCCTCGCCCATTGCCCATTGTAAGAGCATCAGCGCAGAGCAGGGAAATGAAGGATGCGAGGGAATAACATCACACTAACTTTCCAGCCACAGCAGCAGAGGCTGGCTGCAGAGAGAAGAGAGTTCTCCAAGGGCACAGAATTGCTGAGCCGCCAGCCGGAAACCCTGGTTACTCTCTTGCAAACAGCAAGAGAGGTGATCCAGAAATACCAAGCAAATGTTTTTCCTCTTACATGTGGTTCTTATTTCCCTGGTGTTTCTGGGCAGTGTTAGCTGTATGCTGAAGCGACCCATCTTATATTGTCTAGGATCTCATATACACAGGCATGATGACATTATGATATTATCACTTTTAATGTCACCATAATTTTATAGCCTGCGGTATGTATGTAGGGGTCCTTATTATCACATCTACTTGGGCCTTTTTATCAGGCGCCATCCTTTCTCCATTGGCAGCTACATTGCTGAGGGCTTTGAGGGTTTCCTTTAATGCCGTCACTCTATGGTCTCATGTTCTCAATTGTCATTTTCTGCTTTTGTACGGTTTCCTTCTGCTCCTATGAGCTTTGTTACCTGCTCGTGAAGAATGTGGCTCCTTGGAAGTCAGGACAGCGGGCAGCCCCAGCCCTGCCCAGGGTCTTGTTAGGAGTGCATCTCTTCTCATCCCCCGCATGACAGATGTGAGGTTCTGGTGCACGTGGAAGCCGAAACGAATTGCTGAGATGAGACCCCCAAGACAAAGAGACGTGCAAGTGGCTAAGTGTTTCAAGGGGCAATTTAATCATTGCTGACTTCAGACTTTCTGGGTTGCAGAAATTGTTCCTGTAGCAGCGGAGGCTCTGTCTTTTAGACATTGTTAGAGGCTGAATCACAGTGGGGAGTGGGCTCCCAAAGTTAGGGGATGGTATCTCCCTTCTGAAAGGATGCTGTCTGGATCTCTCAGAAGATAGGCACATCCCTGCACTGCATGCAGCTCTCAGCTCTGCTTCCTGCTAACACTCTACCCTGGGGCAAGAGAGGGCCCTGTCCAAACCCTGATTCCTTCCTCTAGAATAGACATGGCTGTGACTTAGTTTATTTTACACGGTATCCTGAGGGAGGAGAGACAATGATTTTTTTTAAGAGCACTAACAAAACCTTCATTATATCTTAGTTATTTTTATTCAATCTCTTTAGTAGATAGTGGAATATAATGCTTTAGGGCCTAGGGAGATGGATCAGTTGAAACAATGCTTGCCCCATGAGCATGAAGACATGAACTTGAACCCCTCCCTAGAACCCACATTTAAGTCAAATGTGGTGCTGTGCACCAGGGCAGTGGAGACACATGAATCCTGATGCCCACTGATCAGACAGCCTGGCTCATCTGGGGAATCTCAGGTAAAATCAAGAGACTTTGTTTCTCAACAAACAAACAAACAACAACAAATGACAACAAAACAAAGTAGAAAGTGACTGAGAATGGCAAGGTTGACCTATGGCTTCTGTACACAAGTGTGTGTATGTGCATGTGTGAGTGTGTAATTGCATGCATAAGAGAGAATGGGCAAGCATGTGCTTGCATGCCACACACACACACACACACACACACACACACACAATCTATAACCGTTAAATGAACAGATCTGAAACAAAACAATGACAACCAAAACAATCTTTTCCTGTGACAATGACCTTCCCCACTGTGTACCTGTCGAAGTCTGACTAGATTGGTGGAAGATGGAGCCTGCATTTAGGTTTGATTCAAGACAGTAGTGCAGGGCTGGAAAGGTGTGTGGTTAAGATTGAGCATGGGGGCTCACAACCCTCTGTAACTCCAGTCCCAGGTGATCTGACGCCCTCTTCTGGCCTCTGCAGTTACTGCATGTGCATAGCACATATGCATACATGTAGGCAAACAATAATATACATATAATAAAAATAAATGAATTTTTAAAAAGACAGTAAGGTACTCAAATCTTAGACTGTAGCTTGAGGATTTTGACATAGGATAGCATCAGCATAAACCCAGGTCTAGCCACTTCCGTATAAAAATAGGTACACTTGACCTCAGTAAGGTTTTCTCCCAGTGATTCTGATGGGCTTCATTGTGTGCACATGGTTGTCCACACTGACTTTTTGTCCCTCCTCCAAATTCATCATGCGTTCTCTCATACTTTAAGCATCACCTCGGTTTCACAGAATTCATGTCCCTCACCATCAGGTGCCCCTTTCATTTGCACCCCTCTTTCTGTTGACTTTACCTCTTCTGTTGAGCACTCCAGCTAGTCTCCCCCACAGAACTATAGCTTCTTTATACAAACATTGGTTGTCACTGTATCTTCATATCCCCAGACCCAGCACACTAGGCATATGAGTCACCAACTTCAGTTCTGGCACCCTGGCTTCCTGCTGCCATCGGTGTCACCAATGAAAACGAACTGTGATGGATACAGGAAGGAACAGAATTAATTTGATTTTTTTTTTTTTTTTTTTTTTTTTAGTTCTAGGGGAGTGAACCCTGGACCTCATACCTGCTAGGCAGCATCCCAGCCATCCTTTAATTTTCATTGGCCTTGAACCCATTCTTTAGCCCACAGATACACACACACATGCACATGCACACACGTGCACTCATGTATGCATCCATACATGGGCACTCACATACACATGTGCTGGGACACGTCCTGATCAACAGCTACCTCTGAGAATATTTTCAGGAAGCTGTCCTATCCTTGGGCATGCCATCCCTGTCTCTGTTTCTTTTTAATGTAGACCATTCCACAATGCTCCCCTGAATTGTCTCAACTGGATGTGTGACTTATGTCTGCACCTGCCTTCAAAGCATCCTCCAAGATCCCAAACCCTCATCTATTAGTCTTCTTTTTCTTTTCTTCTTTTCTTCTTGCACCTCAACCTCATGTTATCAATAAGCTGATAACTCATTTCACAGGAAGAGCTGAGCTGAGCTTTAAAACCTGACCTACCTCTTTGCCTTATGCATTTCCAAATAAATTTTGAGCCATGCAGTGGTAGCACGTGCCTTTAATCCCATTGCTCAGGAGACAGAGGCAGAAATATCACTGAGTTTGAGGCTCACCTGGTCTAGAAAGAGAGTTCCAGGATTGGCAGACCTACACAGAGAAACTCTGTCTCAAAAACAAACAAAACAAAGCAAACAAAAAAACACACAAAAAAACAAAACCAAAACCAACAAAAACCATAATGCATTTTGAGAGTTTTTAATGCAGATGTGACTTCTTTCTGACTTGATTTTATATGTGAAAAACAAAACAGAAAAAGAAACCATTCCTCCTTCCTTCTTTTGCAAAGGTAGCCACTCCACAGGATGATAGAAGGGGTTGCCTTCTCTCCACCTTCACCCCTGGCACTCCAGCTGTTCCTAATGATGTCTCCCTGGGCTTTCCCTCTACATAAGCCTTCCCTGAGTGTCTGGACCACACATACACACACCTCACCCCACCCTACCACTGTGCCTGGATTCCTGCATCTGTGCAATGGAGTGACAGAGTCGTTCCATTCTGAGTCCTCAAAAAAGTACAAATGAGATTGAGAAACTTATCTGAGAGGAAATTTAAAAAGTCTGCTCCAAACTGTTTGGCTAGTTGTCCTAACAGCCAGAGGCACAAAAGAACACACTCATTATCCTATAGCTTCCCAGATCTCACTATGGAAAATAATCTCAACAGATTCTTTCGGCTTTCAGTTCATGGGGCTCTTTCTTAGGGAGACTCAAAGGGGCCCAGCAAGAGGAAACAGAGCCAGAGTCCTGCTCCCAAGAAACATCACCCTTTCCACTTACATCCTGGTTCCATACTCCATCTCCATCATTGCATCCTCTATCTCCTGTAGGGCTATCCTAACACGACCCACACTATAGGATGATCTGTACTGCCTTCTTTCCCCTTGACTCTGGCCTCATTGAGAGGAAAGACTATATTCTAGTGTGTGCCCAGCCTGGTTCCTTGCCCTTAAAGTTATAGTGTCTTTATTGAATGAGAAGCTGAGTTCATGGAAGAAACAATGAGAAATTCTCTTTATGGTTATCCACAGAAGAGAAGACTAGAGCCCTGGTGTTTCTAGGAAAGGCAGGAAGATTTCTTTTGGGTAGGTGGGAAGGTGTCTTTTGTCTGTTTTTCCAGCTGCTTCATTTTAGACTTTTGAAATCTTTTTACATTAAAATGGATTTACTGATATTGTATTTTATGGCAGGTTAGATTTGGAATGCTCCCATACTTTCTTTGATGAACGGGAGACTCCAAAATAGAGTGTTCGGAATTTCAGAAGCCCAGGCATCACATTGTAACTACAGCTCTTGACTGTTTTCCTTTTATCAACTATTGACTTTGAAAGAGTCAAGTGATTCTAAAACCCAACTTCCCGAAGTCTGGGAGCGAGTTCCTCAAACGCGTTTAGCAGTCAAAACAATTCTATAGAGGACAAAAGAGGCAACGAAGGCATTTCTGTTTCAAATCAAAGTTTGAAATGTCTCGAAATGAGTAAAAGGTTGAAGGCTGGATGGTGAAGTATTTTTAGTAGGAGAGAATTTGCTTCGGGAAATACCCAAGGCATACTGTATTATATTGAGATGAATAGACAGGGCCTGGAGAGATGACTCAGTAGTTAAGAGTACTAAGTGTTCTTCCAAAAGACTTGTGTTCAGTCCCTAGCATCTACATGGTGTGGCTCCTAACCCATCTGTATCTGTTAAGTCCAGCTGCAGGAATTCGTCTGTCTTCTGTCCTCCACCATGGATCCCATGGCTAGTATACACATACACTCACGCACATGATGCATAACAAATTAAAATGTAAATTAAAAAGAAAGATGAATAGTCAATACATTCAGACTAAGTAAGGGCCGAAAGGACCTGGGTGAAGGAAGACAAATGTCTCTTTATTCATATATGTACACTAAACTATAAACAAGCCTGTGAGTGGAGACCTAGCCAAATCACAGGGCACTAACAGTTATGTTGCCAGACTCCTTAGATGTTTTCTTCTTTGGATATACTTCCTGTTATTAGTGGAACTTCTCGTGCTTGCAATCCGCTGGAGTTCTGTTTTGTTTTAATCAGATTTGTTGGCACAGGCAGTTTATATTGGTTTTTTTTTTCTTTTTTAAAGGCAACTTTTCATATTCAACTGCCTTTCTGAGAATTACCCATCTATGAAAAAGTAAAAAGAAAGTGGCCCCATTACCATTTCTGAGAATCTGGCTTAACATTATCATAAATTATACAGTAAACTATCTTGGCCTCTGATGGAAAGGTGTGTGTTTGTCTTTGAAGCTGATGTATTTTGACAGCGCACCAGGAGGCAGCTCACTCTGAATAATGGGCTGGATGAGAGCCTCAGAGGGAAGAAATCCCTCCCTTAAGTGAGCCTCCGCCAGACAGGGGGTAAATGAACCTCCGCACCCGGACACCTTGCAATTTCACAAGCATTGATCACATAAGAACTTAGTGCTCCTGGGAACCAAGGAGCAGCTTGGTTATATCTTTTCTGTTTACAAATGCTTTAGGAACTCCCCGATTTCCCCCTGCCCCCACCCCACCCCCCGGCCTTATACAGTGTTTGGGGGTGGGGTGGAGCCTCAGACAGAGATGCAGATTCCACTGCTGCAGCCCAGGGAACAAACTAGCTTAGCTTTCTAGGCTTTTGCTTTTTCCCTCCACAGAATGAGCATCATGTTTGAACTGCATGCTTTTCACTATGCCTGCTCTGTCCTAGTGATAGATAAGTGCCTGTGTGTGGTACCTAGGGAAAAAGGGGAGCCTGGGGGTCCTTCAACTCGACTTTCTTCCAGGGTAAAGGAGGTCCTACTTTAAGTCAGTGGAGCACATATCCAGCTCTAAATCGTTTTGTTTCCTGAGTCCTAAAGCAGGTGAGGTGATGGGGCTGCCAAGATGCTTGTCAGGTTCTCTCTCTCTCTCACCCGTGCCTATTAATTACATTTCCTATACTCTCTCTTCCTGCTAATGCCATTTTTATCACATCTGTATGGCCATAGCATATGTATAACTCACCTTCTTCCCTTACCAAGTCATCACTGTTAAAATGGACATATTTGGGCCAGCAAGATGGTTCAGTAGGTATAGATGCTTGCTGCCAAGCCTGGTGACCAGAGTTCAGTCCCTAGGAGGGACCCATACACATGGTGGAAGGAAGAGAACGTCTGCCTCCACATGCATGCTGTGGCAAATATAGCCAAACACTCACTCCTTCTCCCTCTTAAGATATTTAATTAGTATAATAAGAAAAATAAAAAGTTAAGACATACATTCTCCGCTAAAGGCATTGTTTCTGAAAACGTGCTGAAGGACCAGTGGTGGGCTCTTGCGTGTGACCTATTTAGCCTGCTCTGCAGAGACTGATTCCCAAGTTATCGATGTGATGGTAAGTACTTACAAGATCTAGACTCCCTTAGGAGACAATGCTCTGGGCATGTCTGTGAGGAATTTATTTATATTAGACTTACCAAGTCTCACCCATTCTAGTCCTGGGCTGAGGTCCAGGACTGAATGAAAGGAGGAAAGGAAGATGCACATCAGCAACCCCCTCTCTCTGCTTCCCAACCACAGATGCAGTTGCCTCGGACTCCTACCTCTGTATCTGACCAGCAGTGATGGAATCTGTTTCCTTAAACTATAAGTCAAAAGCCTTTCATCCTTAAATTGCTTTTTGTCAGATGCTTGGTCACAAGTATAAAAATAGCACAATGAGTCTTCAATGCTGAGCCCCCCAGCCAAATTGTGCCCTCTCTCCTGCACGGGCACACTTCGTTTCTTCACATGGCAATATTTGTTCCTTTAGTCCCGCACTAACTCTTGCCTTACTTCACGGATGATAACTTCCTGGCGCCCATCTCTTGAGGCTTCCTTGGATGGTTATTCCCAGATTGCTGCATGCTAGGATCATGTCATCTGCAGCTTCTTGGCTATAGAAAGCTGTATGTCAAACCTTCCTTCTTCCTCTCATGACTCTCTGGGGACAGCTTGAGTCTCTTGAACTCCACCACACCTTAACTAGAGTGTCTATGGGAAGATCTGCTTTGTGGGACTGGTATCACAGGTGGAAAGGTGTCCCGTTATCCACACTAATGATGTCCTGCTCTTCCATGCTGAAGCTGCCCCAGTGTATTCTGGGTGGTAGCCTGTTTTGGAAAACACATGGTCAGAATGAGCAGGGCTGAGGCCAGCAAGCCTGGGGAGCTGGTTATCTGATTTCACATGTCCCCATCCCTCAAGTCAGCCAGACTTCCTTTAAAGGCAGTGGTTTGTAAGAGATCTCTGGTGGGTTTTTTTATGTAAATGGTGCCCTTGAATGTGGTTTTTATTTTTATTTTTTTCTGGAGTATCTATTACAAAGCCAGAGAAAGTTGCCAGATTTGAGGATTTGAAAACTAGCTCCCTCATGCACCCTAGAGTTAAAAATGCAAGGGTGTCTTCATCGTGCAAGACCCACAATGTCAAGCCCGTGGGAGCTGGAGCCCTAAGTTTTTTGAGTCATCACTAAGAAGTGGGACTCCACACACCTCCTACCACAAACACCAGTCTAATAAACATGATCTGTATTCTACTATCATTTTTCTGATAAATATACATGCTCTTGGGATTGGTGATTCTTTAAAAATATTCTTTATCAACTAATTAAAAAAAACTTTATACAGGGTTCTACATATATATCCCAGGGTGGCCTTAAACATATTACAGCCGAGAATGACCTCCAATTTCTTACCATCCTGCCTCCACCTCCCACGTGCTGGGATTATAGGCTGGTGCCACCACACCTGGTTTATGTGCTGGTAAAGATCAAACATAGGGCTTCATGCATGCTAGACCAACTCTCTGCCAGCTGAGCCATATCCACAGCCCCAGTTATTGATTTTAAAGCACCACTAAGAACCTTGTCAGACTTTTTAATTACTAAGTGAATCCTTGACTTCAATGATGTGGGCATTTATGTAATATTTCATGTTATCCAAGCAAAGACCCTGGGTGCATTGCCCTGATGTCTGTGTGGTCAAACACTGGCCTTTCAACCAGAAGAGTAAGCTTGCATGGGGAGATTGACAAGAACAAATGAATGAGCTCCCTGGCAAGCTGATCTTATTACCAATTTCATCCCAGGATGTCAGAGCCCAGCATCTTTCTAAATCATTTTGCGGGAGTATCACTCAACTCTAGAATGTGGACCGTAAGACTGTTTGATGTGACCATTCATACCCACCTTCTTTCAATCACGGCACAACAAGCATTGATAAATAAAGATACAGAGATGACATCTGCATGGGGAGACAGCCCCTCACAGCAGTGGATAATTTATGTGCTAACATCATGTTTATGTGGCCCCTGTCATCCTCAGCCATGTGTATTAGAAGTGTTAACTATCTAGTCTTTTCCTCCATTAAAATGTTTAAAGCTGAAACACTGGATTTGGTGGCACATCTATGCCAGCCACAGGAGAAAGCTGAAATTTCATCTCTCTGTCACTTTTTCCAGATTCACTTGGGTTTAGGGGAGAGAGGGAAGAGATGACACTGGCTAGGCAAGGCATTGACATAAGTTTCCTGGTGTGTGTGTGTGTGTGTGTGTGTGTGTGTGTGTGTGTGTGTGTGTGTGT
>NW_021604651.1:4452996-4488969 GCF_004785775.1 Grammomys surdaster
TGTGTGTGTGTGTGTGTGTGTGTGTGTGTGTGTGTGTGTGTGTGTGTCTGGTGTCCCATAGTTGCCTCTGTGGTGAGCCAAGTATTCAGATTCACAGTTAAGTCTAAATTTAAAGCTTTGCTGGCTGAAGTGAGGACTTTTCAGAGTGACATTTCTGTTTCAAGGGCTTGGGTGGCAACCATATTGCTGCCATAGGAATTCAGCTTCATGGAGCATGAAACAGTTTTGAGCTCTAGTGAATAATGTTCCCAATTTCACGTGGAAAACATTGGATATCATGATTTTGGCCCTCAAAGGGCAGCTATTTGTGGCTACCACATCGAATGCTGTCTCTAGCTTTTGCTTTGGCAGTGAAGGCCAGTGTATCACAGTAACTTTGGGTAAGCTGATTTTATGGCCCTAGAAATCACCTTCAGGTGATTGAGATTGGTGGGTGGGCTGGCTTGAATGTGTCTTCCTATGTATCTCAAGGAGAGATGACAGTGCACATGTATGTGCATGTGGACCTGTATGTATGTGTGTGCTGTTGTGTATATTTTTATAATTTTATAAACTTATTTTTAGATGTATTTATTTTCTATGTATGAATATTTGCCTGGGTGTATATATGTGCACCATATGCATGCCTGGTGCCTTCCGAGGCTGAAAGAGGGCATCAGATCCCTTGAAAGTATGGTTACCTATGCTTGTGAGCAGTCATAAGGGTGCAAAAAGTGCTCTTAACCCCCGAAGCCCTCTCTCCAGCCCGTCTGTATAATTTTAAATTCTCTTTCTTTCTTTTGTTTGTGCGTGTATGTATATTTGTGTGTATGAACAGCTTGTGTGTAGGTGAGTGCAGAGACCACAAGGGGTTATCAGATACACGAGCTGGAGTTGCAGCTGGTTGTGCTGCGAACTGAACTCTGGTCTGCGAGAGCAGCTATTGTTCTTAACCACTGAGTTAGCTCACCCTCTGTCTGGGTAACTTTTTTAAAAAGCAGGTTTGGGAACTCACTGGTCAAAACTTTAAAAGTTGTGTCTGTAAGAGCTGGGATTGGCGCAGGGCCTGGGGGCACCTGGATGATGAAAAGCCAATTCACTTGCTTTAGCTTTAGCTTTAGCCTTTCGTCTTTTCACCTTCTTCTGCTTCCTCTCCTTCCTCTTCCTCTTCTTCTGTCTCCTCCCCTCTCCTCTTCCTCTCCCTCCTTTTTTAAACTTTCTTAGGATTGTGACCTAGGGCCACATGAGTAAGTTTGTCATTTCCTACAATATTATCCTGCTGAGACAAAGAATGTTCTTTATAGAGGCAAAGAATCCCCTGGGTGATTTTTTTTAAATGTCCCTTCCATCTGTTTTAGCTCTGCATTCTCTTCAGGATCCTGTCCACACTCCCAAGCTGAGGGCCAGGGCCTCCATAGATCTTCTAGCCCCTACCTCCTGTTCTGGCCTCAGTTCCTGCATCTCTGGAGGCAGTCAGGTCTGACTTAGCTATACAAACCTCATCACACTTGCTTAAAAGAAATTGCAGCCTTTCCATGCTGATTGGTAGGAACAGAACACACATCTCGTAGGGTTAGATTAAAGTCTCTGTTTCATTAGTCTGTTCCAGGGAGCTGCTCTTAGCAGAAGCCAGAGGCAATATGGCTCAGCTGAGCTCTCCCCAGGATGATTCAAAGTGAACCGCAGCTCAACAGAGAAAGCTGATGCTTCTTGTTTGTCTGGCAACTCATCCTTAGGCTTCTCTTATCATTTTTGAGAAAAAATTGCAAGACAATATTATCCTTGTTCTTTAAGATAATATTTACAAACCTGATACAAGCTCTGCAAGGCTACATCATCATCAGGAGACATACAGTGGAACTGGTGTCCAGTAGCCCCTGATGGGCATCTGTCTCACCTCTCACTGTGTACCTGAAGCCTTTGTCTTGTGTCCCCTCATCTCAGATGTAATATCCCCTGTCTGCCTGGAAACCATTTCTCTAAAGGTAATATGAAGGAACAAATGTGGTAATTTCCCCATGTGCAGAGTGCAGAGCTTAGCTCATCATAAGTATTCAATAAATATTAGCTACTGTTACTACCTTATTAACCACTGCCCCTTGCATTACTGAGATTTAAATATATACATGGTACTCTGTATGAACCCTGTTCTTCCTGCCTTCAACTGCCTCACAGAATTTCCTCCCTCTCCCTCTCCCTCTCCCTCTCCCCCTTCCTCTCCCTTTTCTTCTCTTTTTCCCTCTCCCTATATTCTATTCCTTTTCCTTTCCCCCTCCTTACTCTTCTGTCTTTGCCTTAAAATCTTTCCCTAACCTGTGAAACACTGCTCAAAAATTACCCCTACCAAGCCTTTTCACATTACCCCTTGCTCTCTTGATTACTGGGTAGAAATACTGGGCTCTCCTGTTAGCTTGATTAGCAGGACACTACTTCCTGCTGTATCTTCCCCTGGATGGAGCCCTCTAAAGATCAGTACATCTAGTTCCCAAACCCCTAGACCACCACAAAACAACACTTCTATAAAATACAAGGGAAGAATGAAGAATAAATAGCTATTTTAAAAATACAAGGTCCCTGTTTTAGCAAAGTATATGGCCAAAAGTCTGAGAAAGGCTTGGTAGGTTTGCTGCAAATCCTGGCCCTCAAAGGAGGCACAACTGGTTTGTGGCAAAAGCTGCTCAGAAACTGACAAACTCCCAGTGCTCCTTCTGCAATGACAGTTTCTCTGATTCACTCAGCCCAAGCTCTCATGGCTGACAGGAGCCTCACACAGGATGTGCTTGACAGCCAGTTGAATGGGATGAGCTAAGGGACCTGATGCACACTAAATATTAGTCAAATTAGACGGCAGAGTAGATGGTTGGCCACACAGAGCATGTTTGAGACTCACCATCCTCTCTGTGGATTTTCTTAATGGTGGGTGTGCAACAGGAGTAGGTTTTGGTATGTTATGTTTGTTTGTTTTGAGTTTTGGCTTCATTTTGTTTTTGTTTGTTTTATCTTCGCCTTTTATAAAGCTTACATGTGGTCATTGCATATGTAGAGCAACTTTTTCCTGATTTTTAAAAGATTTTCCATCTCTGAGAGGTAGACGGAGATGAAGTTCATGCCCTCTACAGACTGTGACCATACCTGAGAATTTCCTGAGGGGAAAAGAGAAGGCATATCTTCTACTTCAGTAAGAATGAAATTTTCCAAAGGTAACACTTGCTCATTAGAGGGCAGAAAGAAGAGATACCCTACTTCCAAGTACAGGAACTTAGTGAGAATAGTTCCACCTCAAGAAGTGTGTTTGAGTGAGCACAGATGGGAATGGATTCTGCAGTACGGCTTCCACCTGCAGTTCAATGTTAGATGGAAAAGACATTGCTGCGTTCACCAAGGCCCTCTTCCTCCTTGATGAACACGTGATGACTAGTCTTTGTTCATTGTGACAGGGTCCTTAGGTAAAAATAATTAAACATATCTATCTCAGTAGCTTACAACTTTGCTTTTTTCTTTAATAAATTGTGAAATTTGATATATGCCACATCATTTTTGTTTGTTTGTTGTTTGTTCATGAAGCCCATGCTACCCTCAAACTCACTATGTACCCAACAATAATCTTGAATTCTGATCCTCCTGCCTCTACATCCAGGGTGTTGGCATGCACTGTGATAGCAGTTTATGTAGCTCAGGGCCTCAGACTCAGGGTTTATGCTTGCTGAGAAAGCACTCTACCAATCAGCCATGCCCTAGGTCCCTTGTCCTATCTGCTTACTCTCAATCAACTAGGAAGAGAATCATTTATGCTTGCCTGAGACTATACTTTTCTCTTAGTAGAAGACCCGGCTAATACCCAAGACAAGGCTGTGAGATTTGAATACAAACTATGTTCTTTGCTCCCCAGAAATCATGGGTTGTTGTTTTTCATCAGCCCTAAAAGAAAGCACAGCCATGACCAGCTCTCATTCAGTCTCCCACCACCTTTGACCTCATCAGCTTGCAGACTGTTCACCCACCTGCAGGACACCCCTCCTCTGGGCCTCCACACTCAGCCAGTCCCCAGGCCTTTGGGAAGATCTACCAGAGGTGAAACAGGGATACAGAGGAAGACAAGACAGAGAAACAGAGGACTACATAGAGATTGATCTGCTCTAGAGTGAGGAGAGAGTCAGGTCTAAAAAGCAATGCTTGCATGCAAGGAGTTATGTATTAAATGATAGACCTCATTGGAGGGCGGGGAGGTCAGGGACCACGACACTAAAGCTTAGACATGAAGGATGGGAGGCTTAGACATGAAATCAACCAAGGGAAGAACTGGGGGAAGGATGTTTTAGAAACTGTAGATCTCACAGATCTCCAACCATTGGCCCTTAGGAGCTCAAACTACCAATCAGAATGAAATGAATATATTATTTGATTTCAATAATAATTGCTTAGTTGTACATGTATATGCTTCGTAAGTATCAGACACTGTTACCGGGTAATAGCCTGTTTACATGGAATTGCCTTCCATTAGCACCTGGGAAACTGAGGCACTTGGAGATTAAAAATCTCACCCACGGTTAGCAGAAAGGACATGGTGGAGCAGGATATGAACTGAAAGCCCATTTTCAGAGTCATTCTCTGATCATGCAAACTGCTCTACATGTGCTTCAGGCAAGTCATAGCTCACTTTTCTTTTGAAGCCTTCAGTTTCTAGCACAGAGTTAAGTAAATCACTCCCCAGTAAAGGCCTCCTGTTTAATCAGGATAGAGTTAGTTAGATCCTTGCCATTGGGACCTTATTTAATTGAAAGTAAGATGGGCTTGAAAGAGTGTTTGCTGGCTGAAGTCTGTGTTAATAGAGGCAATACAGTACCAAGCACTCAAAACCACCCAGTTTCAAATAGCCCATTTGCTACTTCGTCTAACACCAGGACTAACTTGGTGTCTGTTTGCTCACTCGCTTTTGACCTGGGGATGGAATCCCAGGCCTGGAGTATCCTAAGCCTGTGCTCTACCACTGAGCTATGTCCTGTACAAAGTTCCTTCTTCCCCATGTTATCTTTGTGAGATCCAACTTCCATTCATTCACCAAATATTTACTGAGTAGTTACAATGTGCTATCCTCCATTCTAAACTCCAGAGATTCAAGATTGAACGAGCCCCTCCCTCATGCAAAGTATGTCTTCCTTCCGTAATCATGTATGAAACACACTTAGAGCAGTGCCTTTGGGCTCTGCTGACTTCATTATATTGTGGAGCTATTGTGTCATGCTTTTTTGCAGGCAGGAAGAACACATTTGTAGTATTTAGGTGGAGTATGTCACATGTGATAGCCCAACAAGATTAGTAGGTAAAAGGCATTGTCAAATTAGATCCTATTCCGGGGTGATTAAGGCTCTTTGAGGGTCTTCCTAATGGCCACTGTGGAATTATTCATGTGAGAGTCAGCTTCAGTTTATAAGAGAGCCAAAGTGTTCCCTTTGGGCCTTAGCTGAGTATTGCTGACAATGTATAGTGATGTTTTAGTGGTAACAAAAGGCCCATTAGCTTTTCCTATACATTGTTTGTTATGTCAGTGGTCAAATAGCAAATATTTTTGGATTTGCAAGCATTTCAGTCTTGGCTAATACTCAGCAGCTCAACCTGCCTGGTGCTATAAAAAGAAAGCAACCCTTGGCGATACATCAGAAAACGGGCATGCTGTTGTGCTAATAAAGCTTTATTTATAAAACCAAGCATCCAGAGTTAGGAACCGTCTGTTCCAGCAAGGGGGAAACACATTCTGTGAGTTTTAATGTTGTCCTTGAAATGTCCTTTTTCAGAAAAGAAAGCATGGACTGTTAGCACAAGATGACATCGCCTCAGTTCAAACACAACAGGCTCGATTCGATTCTTGAGCTTTTATATGGTCTGTATTGCATGATGTTTCCTTATCAGCTGGAGTAGTTTCAAGAACCTGGAAAAGACGACTTTTTTTTTCAACTGTCCCCTGGGAAAGTGTGTAAACTTGAAGGAAGATATTTCAGTGTGGGAGGGTTTTACAAGTGCTTGAGTGGATCAGGAAGGCCGTGGTTACTGCACAGAATCCTTCCCTAGAAAGGTCAGATTCTAGAGGGTTCCCCTCTGGCAACAGGTCATTGATTAAAAATCAGACTTTCTCCTTACTTGTCTGAAGTGGCTACTTCCTGTATGGCTAGCAGTCAGCTGTGGGATTTGGTGATCAACTTTTCGGTGCTATCACCAAGGCGTCGCTGCCAGCCACAGAAAGGAACCAACCTGAAACACAGGAAAGAGCATATTTTCTAATGTCTTTTAAGAAATGAAATTGTCTTCCAGAGGCTTCAAGTGCCACAGGGCAGCAGCTCCTGACCAGCAAACACCTAGCCTAGATAAAAGCGGACGTTAATTAACATATCAATAGTTGGTAGATCTTGGTGCCTGGAAAGTGCTGGAGGGTGTTTGACAACTTTTTCTTGCCTTAAGCTCTTTTGCTTTCTCTTTGAAGAACTATTTTCAGCAAAGAGACCCCTGTTCCAATCTATTTTGATCTCAAGGATGTCTGATTTAATATAATTTTCTCACGTTTCCTCCAACTTGCCCAAGGTGAGGAATAATTTACTTTGCTGGAGCAAAAGAATGAAGGCTGTTGGGGAAATGAAAGCAAAAGAGTGGACCTCCTTTTAAAAACTGTAGACTGGTTTTGTATCTAGTGGTGAGACTGCCCTCATCCCCTTTAAACTGGGACTCACTTGCAATCTGATGTCTTTGTGAATTTGTGGCAAGTAAGCGGTCATGCAAAAGGGGGCTGTGTTTTCTATTGATGGTTTCCTGTGTGTTTGGGTTTTGCTTGATGGGTGTGTGTGTGGAACCAGAAGAGCGGGGCTGATTCCAGTGCATTGGATACAGCTTATAAATAAGCCCCTGATTTCAGGGGAAAAAAAAAAGAAATATCCACCCACTTAAGGCAATGAGTGTAGCCAAGGCCGGAGAGACAGTTGCCAGTGGAGGGTGGTGGAGGTGGACAGACAGGTTCCAAGAAGGCTTAGCCCCTTCTTTGGGAGTAAGATTTAAAGGGGGTCCAAGGGAGGAGCCAACAAAAAAATATTTATTTCATAAAGGTTATTTTTAGTCTTTTCTTTGCTTAAAGTCTATTCTATGCTTAGAATGGTCATAGGGAAAATCTACTTTAATTCAAATAAAACTCTGTGTGTGTGTGTGTGTGTGTGTGTGTGTGTGTGTATGTGTTTTTCTAGGTTCTCACATCCCAAGACAAAGGATTGTTGCACCAAGGACACATAGTAATAGAAACAGAGATTATTATTATTATTATTAAGGAAAAGATACATGCTAAGTATGAGCTGTAGTAGTAATCTAAGAAAAGTCATTTGCTCAAAAAGTACCAGGCTGTGAGAGGCTCGTGACCCTTAATAGGTCATTCACGGAGCACTCATGTGTGTCTAAGCTTTCCCCATGCCTGCTCTATGTATTTCATGGAGTCGAGCTAGGAAAGAGTTTCCAGTCCTTTACATCTATGTGCTTCTTCGGTATGTTATATAGTCTTGATGCTGCTTGCTGTCTGAATTCTCTGTTCTCCTGCATCTGCATGTATGCAGGTGCATATGCTCATGTGTGTAGAGGATGGAGGACAGTCTTGGGCATCATCTACCTTGCTACTTTGTCGTTGTTGTTTCGATTTTTGAGCAGGGTCTCTTTGGCATGGAATTTGCCTGGTAGGCTTTGCTGTGGAGGAGCAATGTGAGGCCCTAGTTCTAACTTACACACTTCTTACTGTGTTACGTCTCCTCACCATCCACAAAACCTACCCAGGTAACTAGAACTTCATGTGCAGGGGAGAGAAAAGAAGCCATTTTAGGCATAGGCCAAAGACAGTGACCATGGGGACAAAAGAGTATCTCGAGTACAGAAAGTGACTTAGAAGAAATTTGCTTAAATGCCTATGGTTGGAAGGTTGGTTGGGATTATAGTGAGTTCTGGAAGACTTATAATATTACACAGTGTCAAAGGGAGATATTGATATATAAATTATGACATCAATAAATAAACACACTTATTGAGCAAATATTATATGCTTCAGAGGAAATTATACATTACTTCTGCTCTCATGAATCTTTTATTCTGATCAAGAAGGCAAGATCTTCCTCTAGTTTAATGAAATAACTTTTGAGTCAAGACCCAAAGAAATGAATAAAGCAAAATTGGGTGCAAATAAAGGGCCTCTTGGGAAAAGCAGTATGTGCAAAGGCTCTGTGGTAGAAGGTAGGTTGGAAGATTCAAGGATGGGTAGCCACCAGTGGATGAAGTGGAGTGAGGGCAAAGATCATTGAGGAGAAGGAAGGGAGAGTTAAATATGAAGATGATGGTCTTTATCCAAGAGGCTGATGGGATAGATGGCAGTAAATAATGATGAGGGACATGATGAAAAACTTGAAATCTGTTAGGGCCCAATCCCACACTTTCCTCTTCTTCACCATGAAAGGAAGAATCCAGGGGTGCCATATTCCTGTTGCAGGTGCAAGCTTGGGACACTACCTAGAAAGATCCGAATCTGTGCCCTCTCCAAACTGGGAGAACATACAAGTAGAGAGGCCGATTGTAATAAGAATGACCTGTCTGCATAGCGTGAAGGTGCTTTGATGTGACTGGAGAACAGAAGGATATTTTGTGCATAGCCAACCGTGAGAAGAATGCTGGTTTTTCAATGAGGAAGCCCAGGAAGCTGACAGGTGAGTCATGGGGGAGAGATGAGAACAGACAAGGGGTGGGGTAGGGGTGGTTTCCCACTTCCCCAAATGCAGCCTGCTTATCAGACACATCTTTCGTGAGCTCAGGGTGTACATCTGTCCCCAGGAAATTATAAACACTGGTGAATTGTTCCGTGGCTGGCATAGTATGAATATCAAAGAAGGGAAGATATTTCCCTGTTGTGTTCAGTTATTGTGCTTGAATCTCTTAATGGCTTTGTAGATATGCCTTTTTCCACTTTAAGAGAGAAACTCAGAGCATTTGAGTATCCTGGGCAAGGACATGAGAAGAGTGAGTGTGGAGGCTGTGAGGGTAGGGCTCTGGTTCTAAATTAGACTTACTGTGTTATGCTGCCTTATAGGACACAGTTTCCCTGGGGCCTCTTGCATTTGATATTTTTTCCTCTGATGGCCATACCTTAAAGGTGCCTACAGAGGCTTTTGGAGTCCAAGCTACGGCACACATACTGTTGTGTGGATGGAGCAGTAGGGAAGAGCTTCCCCTTACATGTAGATGAGACTGGTGCTACCCTAGTGAAAACTCTGTGATGGCTGCCAGAACACGGCTGATGCCTTGGGAATTATTTTGGAGTGTAGAAGCTCCTGCTTATAGTACCTTCAGGGCCCTACCACCAACCACCAACCACTCCATAGCATCCTTAACCTCTCCAGTATCCACATGGTCAACAATAGGAAAACGTGGTTGGTGGCATGGTGATATAGTGTTTGGTTGCAAAGTCAACTTGGGTTGGAGTAGACTCTGATTAAGGGTCATCCTGAAGAAAGCCTCAGTTTGAGGTTTACCACTGGAAAGTGGAAATCATTCCACCATCAGCCCTCAATTTATCTGGACCAGGGAGATGGAAAAGGAGGAGCCAAGAGGGTCTGGATCACCCATGTCCTGTCTAGTTAACTCTTTAACTCTCGTGGAACAGTTATCCACAGAGTCCTGGTCACAAATCTTTGTCACACACACACACACACACACACACACACACACACACACACCCTCCCCCATGCATCCTGATGAGCTTTCTTCTTGCCTTCCACTGGAAAATTCCACAGTCTAGGCCAAGATGGCCTGGAATACTATGACTATCTACAGTAGACTTGACCCCTATTTAGAACCCAGCTGGAGTTACCCACCCACCACCTTGGAAGGAGGGATTTTGGTAATTACAGAAACACAACTTTTATAAATATCTCCCTCCAAGCACACAGGAAGCACTCAGTAGTTTTACTCTAGCTTTGAGACACTGAGCATTCAAAATTAAGAAATGTTGATATTACACACACATAATGGCCTTTAAAGTACAAGAAGGGGGTCTTTTGATGGAGCATTGGAAGTCTAGTGGTGGCTCTGAGGAAAGCATGCAGTTGGAGCTGGGATGGTGGCTCAAGGGATTAGGTTCACTGCTCTCCAAACATGAGGACCTGAGATTAAATCCCCAGCACTCCAGGTACCTCAAAGTTCAGTACCTACTTGTGCCTGTAACCCTAACTTTCGGGGGTGGGGTGGGAGGGAGGCAGAGATAGATGGATCCTAGTAGCTCACAGGCTAGCCAGCCTATGTGAAGTTGTTAGTTTGAGGTTCATTGAGAGCCCCTGACTGAAGATGGAAAGAAATAGGAGGAAGACACTGAGCAGTCCTTCTGTGGACATGTACCCATACTTGTGGCACAGCATGTAACTACATACTCACATACATGTACAATATACACACACAGGAGAGAGAAAGAGGAAGGAGAGAGTAATTCATTTTCTGAAAAGAATCTGATTTTGTAAAATACTGTTCTCTAGAGCAAAGCAGGGCCAAGCAAGCAAAGATTCAGATGCAAGAGCAACTGAGCACAGCTCCCAGTGTGTGAGGTCCATCTGGGGAAGCCCAGGTTGAGTGCTGCTTGTGACTCCAGCAGAACCAGGAAGCTGGGGGCACACCAAAGAAGAATGTGAATCTATCTGCCAGAAACACAAAGCTGTGATTTCAATAGCAGGGGCCACAGAAAGGGGAAATTGGATATCAGAGGACATTCTCTGAAATGCTGTGGAGTCCAGGGATCAGAACAGAGGAAACCGGAAATAAAACCTGAGAGGTCCTGTGTCTTTGGCTGTGGCTTCTAAAATCAGGCCACGCTAGAATGCCCAATGCTAAGCAGGCTTTTATTGTGATGTTGTGAGGGAAAGGTGCTTCTGGGCTGCTGTGAGGAGAGAGTAGGGGCAAAGTACATCTGTATAGCAGTTGTTGGTCTAGTTCTGGGTGGATCTGAGTGCATGGAATTGAGAAAGGAGTTTATAGATGCCGTGAACTTTTCCTAGGGTAACAACTGAACATCTATTCACCCCAGATGGAACCCCAACTACAGAGTGAAATAAAAGATTCTAGCCAAGTCTGGCTTGTTGAACTGGCAAGTTTAGAGTTATTTACAGAGCATGGGTGAGAAGTTAGTCACAGGAGCACGGGCAACTTACAGGCAGCTCCAGTCCTAAAACACCTCTCTCTCCCGTATGGCAGCCTGCATCTTCAGGATCTCACATTGTAGTCTGGGCTGCCTTCCCACTCATTATGTGGCCTCAATGGCCTTGGACTCACAACAGTCCTCATGCCTCAGCCTTCTGAGTGCTGGGATTGCAGGTCCAAGTCACCAAACTGACTGAGAAACACCTAAGTATTATTATGGCAATACCTAGGTGACTGAGGTCATAGGCTATTGTAATAATTTCCAGGTAGATCCTTGGGTGTTCTTTTCCCACACTAAAGCTAATGAGAATCCATAGGAAAGGCATATGATTGACCATTCCCAAACATCCTGCAAAAGACTGTGCTGTAAGGAGGGGAAGATAAGACTGACTGGTCTAATGAAGGACTTTGTAGACAATGCTGCAGTTGATAAGAAATATCAAGAACCAGGGTCATGGAGTACAAGAATGTGTCATTGTCTCATTTAGGCAGCAGAGGCTTGTTCAAAGGCCCCCCTGAGCTGCAGATAGCACAGGGTGCTGTGGTGAGGGTAGAGAAGGGAAATCTTTCATGAAGCTTTTCCAAAGGACTCTGTGAGGACTGGGATGTAGCTCAGTTGGTAGAGTTGCCTACCATGCACAAAGCTCTGTATTTTATCTCCAGCAAGTCATAAACCAGGCATGATGGTGCATCCCTGAAATTCCAGCACTGGAGGAGACAAATGCAGGATGACCTCAAGTTCAAGGTCAGCCTGGGCTACATGATACTGTCTTCAAACACACACACACACACCCCAGACCAACAAACATCAATAAACAAATGCTGTGTGGATAGAATAATTTAAAGATTGTCTGCTTGTTAAACATGGGTTGGTGGGCAGAGGGCACAGTAGATTCTTTTTTAATTTCTTTTGAATTCTATTTCTATAATTTTGTTGGTGATTTTATTGGGTTAGTATCTGAGGTGTTTCCTTTTTTAAAAAATTATGCATAGTGACGACAGATAATGGTGGGAAGCCAAGTGGACTATTTTAAGAACTTCCTTCAGTAATAGAAAGATGACCTTTGGCTAGCTACTCTCACAGTGTCCAGCAATCAAGTTTCACTCACCTAAGGGTAGAAGGGCTTCAACTTGATCTTCTGAGTTGATGAGTATTTCACAATAAGCTCATTCTGGTCCATTAACTTCATTTCTCAAAATGCAGGTTTAAAAGGAGTGTTTCCTGGGGGAGTTACCACCAAAAATGGATTCAATTCACTAAAAAAAATTCAAACCTGAACATGGTACAAGGTGTTGAAGAAAGTCTTTTGGATTTTTATTGTTGTATGGTTGTGCACATGTGTGTTTGTCTGTCTGTATGTGATTTACACAAGTGCATATGTGTGGGTACATGTGCCAGTGCATGCATTCTGAGGCCAGAGGAAGATGTTGGCTGTCTGCTCTATCACATGTTGCCTTTAGAGACAGAGTCTCTCACTGAACCTGGAGCTAGATCAGAAGGTAGCTAGTCCCAGCTACCCTTACATCTCTGCTCCCTCCCAAAGCCCTGGGGTTACAGGGTTCATACCTGGCTTTTTACCTGGGTGCTGGGGATTCGAACTCATGTTCTTCTTGTGAAGAATGCTCTCTTACTCACCAAGCCAAGTTATGGCTCCAGCATGTTACTTTTGAAGTAAGCAGGTACAGTGTTTTATAAATATATTTGATCAGCAGTGTTAGGCTTACCATGAACCTCCCTTTCCATTCTCCCCGTGCTTTTCCTAATTTGTTTAAAGAATAAAATAAACATGGTGAATGAAATAACTAAACAGTTCAGGAAGCTGGTGTCCCCTTTAGTGTCTCATCAGGCTCTTCAGTAAGGAGCAAATACAGATTGCCCTTTAGGTGAGAACTTGGAAGACATCTCCAGGGGCAACTACATCTATAGGTCAATGATAAAAAAAAAAAAACAAAAAACCCTCAAACCTTACCCTGAGAAATTGTGAATAGGAGTCATGCATGGAATCTATATGGGTGTGGTATTATCAACAGTATCCCTGTCGTTCCAGGATCACTTCTTTTAAAGAATTCAACAAATGTTTAATGAGTGCCTGTTATTTGATAGATGCCTTCCAGGTATCTGAGGACCCCAGAAAAAGCCACACCTGGGTGGAACGTTCAGTCTGGTTAATTACTACACTGCCAGCATATTGCCTAGGGAGCTGTGCCCTGTCATCAGTTGCCCAGTTGGGAAGTAGCTCCTATGTGGATAGTCTATCTCGTGCCCTTAGATGGCAAGTTCCCCAACAACTGGAGGGCGGGATGGTGATTATTAATGATAAAATTAGAGTCGAGAAAGGATGGAAGATGCCTGGCCTGCAGCTGCTTGCTTTGCTGTGTGGTCACCAGAGACTGAGGTCACCAGTGAGCAGTTACTACCTGTGTTGCTTCTTCTGGGCACTTCGTCAAGTTCTTAAGCCACCTGATACATAGGGAGCAGGGACATCTCCTCAGTCTTCTCTTTGTCCTCATTGGCTTTGTAAACAAGTGTTTTGGAAGGGCCCTCATTCTTGTAGCTTGGTTAAGCCCTTTATAGTCAGGTGTCCTGTTGCTTTTGAAAAGGATGAGAACAACTTCCCAGACAACTATGGCCATAGCAAAGCAGCAAGAGAGAAGCAGGCATCAATGGAGCAGAGCCTACACACTACTGAGATCTGAGGTAAACCTGTGGTCTCTCTACTCTCCAATGGGGTTGGCTGTTTCTCACAGTCCAAGCAATGATGGGTTGGTTTAATACCATGAGACCTCAGGAGAAACAGGGAAAATGCCACTCAGCTCTGGATGTACCTGTGCCCTTTGTCCCAACCTACAGGACAGGAGATTAGGAACGGTCACCTCTTTGTGGCCCATGTTTTAGGGCAAGACATGTTTGTTCTAGAAACCAAGGACTGCTGCCAGAGCAGTGCATGCTGACTGCCAGGGCTTGGGACCATCCTCCCTCCAGCAGAAGAGACAGCAGAGGAAATTCATCACAGATATCCTGGCCTGATGGCCAGCTGGGCACCTGCTTCTCTCTTGCCACACCCAAGACACTGCCTTTGCAGTGAGGAGTTCACCAGGATGCACTTTAATGGCTATGTTCTTAAGGTTTTCAGAGGGATTCTTGATACTCTGTAATATTGACAATACATAAATGTTAAAATCTCCCACAGACATTTCAGCTAATTGCTCCTTCTAGGTAAGGGATGCCCCCTTTCTGGGTCTGTCTGATCATGACTTTTCATTTTCTGCCATAAATGAACCTAATTTGCAAATGAAAAATTTCAGCGTAGCATAAGTTGCCTGTAAGGGAATTAAGGCCTGAACCTTTGGAAGTGCTCAGCTGAACACACAATCGCATTTTAAACAAAAGACTTATGATCTTAATTCACAGTTAAAGTAACACTTGCTCTCAAATAGTACTTAGTATTTGAAAGGCTCGGGCATTCCAATAATAGTGCTTCAAGCTAGCAAAGCAAATAGTGTTTGTCAAAACATGCTTAGTGTATTCTGTCTGTAGGGCAAAGTTTTGCTCGGGTCACCCCTCATGCTCTTGTTTAATGTCAAGGGAGAAAAGCAATCCTTGTCTGGGTCCAGTCTGTGAGGCTAAAGAGCTGAGTTCTAGTCCTTGGCTGAGCTGTTGGGCTGTTTAAGACATATAAAAATATACAGGCTGTGTGTGTATCTTTCATTCAAGAACCTAAACCACTGAGGCAGGTAGCAAACCCACAACCAGGATTTATTAAATAAAAAATATCACAACAGAGAGTGTTGGACCAAAGCCAATCAGAGAGCCCAAGGGAAGTGTGTCTTGTGCATTCACAGAATGCTTTCAGTGTTTGTCCTTGTTTTTCAGGGAACTCACTGGGTCCACTATAGATCACTGAGTTAACTTGGTGGATCCTAGCTGGGGGTGATTAAACAACCTGGTAAGACTTAGGATCACATTTCAGCAGAAGTGTGGATATAAATCCATTCTGAATTTCAAAAGCTTGAGCACATCATAAAAGGAATAAGATGAAAACTTGAAATTACAAATTATATTTCCAGTGTTAAAGGTAACAGTTACCACTCCTCACCCCCCTTTGTTGTTTTTCGGGAATATTTTTCACTTGGTGACTCATACGTCTGAAACAAATCTTCATTGTACTAGTGAGTGAATAGCTGTTCCTGACATAAGCTTGCTAACTTCTCATTCCTCTACAGAGGGCGGTCGTGATCACTTCCAGCTTCTAGCTACTTTTCAAGTATAGGCTTGTGTCCTTTGCCTGATCACCTACCACTTTTCCTGATCTGTTTTCCAGGATCAAAGTAATAGATCAGTCTCTTGTTTTAAACATGAGGTTTTGACTACAGCATGCCTAGCACTTCACTTCCTTGGTGATCCAAAGATCAATTAGGTATCAACCCTGCTGCCCAAGACAAGTGGGCCTGGCTTGACACAAGTAATGACCTACACTGGATGAAGGCTGGCCCAGGAAAACCTACGAAGCATCATGGTTTCCTAGAGGATTGGACAGAGCTCTGCCAAGGCAGGGCTAGGCTTTCAAGTTTGAGAGGGCATCTAGAGATAGACATTCTGGGGCAAAGAAAAGAACCGTGTACAATGTGGCTGGGATATAGGATGTTGGGAAGAGGCAAGATTGAAGCAGTAGGGTAGCACTGATCGTGGGAGACCAGTTTTTGTAGTGTTTGAGGAGGTGAGAGCAAGTGCTTAGGGTACTTCAGGAGCTTCCTATTCCACTGTATTTAGTGTGACTGTGGGAATCTGCTGCATATTCAAATCCAAGTCCTGATGAGCTGATTTAGAAACTAGCTCCCTGCTATTTCTAAGTGGCCTCCCTCATAGGCCAGTCTCATCAGGGAGTTGGCAAGAGCTTAGCACAGACCCACCATTCTAGGAGCCAGGTACTCAGGCTAACATTGCTCTTGCCATCACCCAAGCCCTGCCCTGGGCTACCTCGGCATGGCTAGCTATCTTTTGTGGACTCTGTATATAAACAGACATGACTTTCCCCAAAGGTGTCAGCCTCACAACTCAAACTCCATTCCAAAGGGGGAAAAATAAGAGAGGAAAGGGGAAACAGGAATAAATGAGGAAGACTGTTTAGATGAAGTGGCTTTAAGTTTTATTTTGCAAAGAGGGTTTTGCAAGAACATGTGTTGGGTGAATTCTCCTGTAAAATGCTTGTTGAATCCCTTAGGGAGGAAACAGCAGACCAAGACATAAGTAAGTTCTGGGAAAATAAGTCAGTCATGGATTAAGTTACTCAGGGAAGCCCATGTCATATGTCCCCAGTATACATTTATCCAGGTGCTCTACTGGGATGGGCCAAGACCTGACTGTTATGCCTCTGACCACTTAGTCTAAACACCAGAGGCTGTGCTTTTTATGACTGTAGAAGCTCTGTGGTTGGGTACAAGGCAGATGGCCTTCTCTCTACCCCCAAGGTTGAGTTTCCCATCTCTGGACTTTGGGAGTCATAGTCTTTCTCACAAGGACGTTGTTGGGACAGAAAATTCCATCTATTTTGTTTAGAAAAATATAGACTCACAGTATTAAAATATGCAGGTCTAAAATAGCTGCCAGCACTGTTTGGCTCTCTTTGCCAAAATTTCACTATGCCTGTAAGTGAGACTCAGCATTTTCTTGTAGACTGTGAGTTGTTACCATTAAATGAGCTTGTCAGTCTCTGGTAAAGAACTAAATGTCCTTGGATTTATCCTGTACCACATCACATTGGGATGTATACTTACACTAAAGTACCACATATGAAATATACCCAATACCAAGATCTCCCAACTAGGTATGGATCTCCATAAGGGACACTGGTATACATAGTCACAGAAAGTCTTCTGAGAGCCAGTCCTCATTGCTCTGCTGTAGCCTGTCCCATTGGAGAATGGGCCCTGGAAGGCTGCTAACCCCACAGGACCTCATTTGCATGATGTGAAAAACCTCAGCTCCATCATTCCCAGGAAGAGACAAGCTCTTACTGGTCTTCCTCCTCTGACTTGTAGACAAATGTGGACTTTCCCACCTGTAGTCCTTAAGCTATCAACATTCATTCTACATCTCTTGGTAGTTATAATAGATGCAGCACAGGAAGGTTGCTTGGGAGATGGCTCGAGTCAGTGAAGTACCTGCTGCACAAACATGGGGGCCTGAGTTCAGAATTCTCAGCTACCACAAAAAGTCTGTGCTGTGGCCTCTGTCTCTGATCCGAGTCCTGGGAATGCAGAAGCAGGCAGGTCCCTGAAGAGCACTGGTCTGTCAATCCTGCTGACTTCATGATGTTTAAGTTCAGTAGGTGACTAAGGTTGAAAAATAGAGAACAGTTGGAAAAAACACTTCACATAAAGCTCTAGTCTCTCTCTCTCTCTCTCTCTCTCTCTTTCACACACACACACACACACACACACACACGCGCGCGTGCGTTCACATACACACATGCACACACACAGGCTAGCACAAGTGATAATCCTGGTCTTTAAGGGTGTATTTTATGATTCCGTGTGTCCAAGTGTTCAGTGGGAAGGATGTGCCAGACTGGTGGCTTTTGGAGACTAGTATGTATCTCTGAGGCTCATGGGGACTTGTTAAGGACACCTATGAGCTTCATCCAAAGCCGGGGGGGGGGGGGCAGGACAGGGGGAAAGGCTCAGCCTAGATTCTCCACCTCAGACATGTGTGTGTTTCTGTGTTCACTGGTTTGCTTTCAGGATCCTGTACAAGATTTGCCTAAAGAAAGATAATTTCCATTTAAAAGAAAAGTGTTTAAAATCTAGTTGGTGAGCTCTTAGTTTTTATATACTTGCTTAGCATTTGTTCTGTTTTATGCCATTCTTTATGAAATTAGGACTTGAGTTTGTCACCCAGCCAATCCCTCAGTCTGGGTTGATGTTTACAAAGTCACTTTATATAGGTGGCCATTGGCCATATGTAATGTAATTTCCTTTATAGTGCAGTCTTTGTATCGCTGGTCTTATATACAGCTTCACTTAAAGTAATTACTGCAGGAGCTGGGAGGTGATGGCGCAGTGCTTAAGAGCATTTGCTGCTCTTCCAGACAACCTGAGTTCAGTGACTAGCACCTACCTAGTATAGCTAACAACCCTTCATAAGTTCAACTCCAGGACATCTGACACCCTCTTTTAGCCCCTGTGGGAACCCACATACATGTGGCAAACATATATATGCATAAAAATAAGTCTTTAGAATTATTAGGGCATGTTACTGAAGGCTCTTCTAGTACATGATATGAAACTTTTAGAAGGTATTTAAATTGTCTTAATAAATTTCTTATCAAGCTTATTTTTGGTAAACACATTGTTATAATTACTAAGCTGCTTCAGTATCTACCTGCTATTCCTGGTAAACTCTCAAGAAAGTTACCAGCTCCAAGAAGTTCTGCTACCTGCTTCTTTAGGCCTAGGAGATAATATTCTGGGGTCTTGAACCCACTATTTGTTACTTTTCTGGCTGATGCCCTTGAAAAGTTCTGGTGCTTTGAATCCAAGATGGTGTCTGTGACCCCTGACCCATCATGTGGAAGGGAACACTGTCACAGGAAAGGTACCGTGTCTCCTTCTTTTGTTTTAAGAAAAGCACCGGAGATGGAAGATAGTGCTGTTTGTCTGTGTTCTCTTTACCATTTGTGGAAAACTGAGCATTGTGGCCTTAGTCATATGAAATGTGAGGGGTTAGTCAGTCTGACTAGGGTAACTCAGAAGCAGAGGAGAATGCCAGGAGCCTGATGGGAGGTTGATGAGGGCAGACACAAGCAGGGACAGTAGAGTGTGTCAGAGGTCAGGGTGTGAAATACGAAGGCTGGGAGAGAGGATGTTCTACTTCTTCTGTACCTATTGTGTGGTTGATGCATGCACTACCCTAGTCTCCCCAGGGTTCATTTAAAGAGGAGCCCATGAGAGACTCCATTCTTCTCATGAATTCTCTTGGCACTCTGCTTCTAAGTGTCAGATGGAATCTGTTGACTGAAGAAGAATGAGATTTTGACTGTGGTTAGTCCTCACCATTTTTTTTCAGTGCCAACAACACCCAGGGCAGTTCATAACATTTTAATTTCCTCACAAGTGATCCTCTTATTTCAATTTTCAACATGTAAGCCTGTCCAATTGTAGAGAGTCAAATAATAGGGGAAGTTATTTAAATGAAATCTCATAGAAGACACGCCCAGCAATCGTCTTCATTCATATTTTTTTCTATTGCTTTTGGCAGCAGTAATGTAGTGTTTCTATGTTTCATTTTTATGGAGTGTTATAGGACATATTCTTTGTGGGTTTAGATTTCAGAGTAGCGTATCTGATTTATACTTGATAACGCAGTGTTTGCCAAGTAATCTTTGCTGAAAGGCAGCTGCTTAGGCAGAAAGGAAAAATGTTCTATAAAAAGTACAAGAACATGCTCTAGACTTGCATGGGAGTTCATGGGGTCTGAGAAATTCAGGGTACAGAGAATTCCACACTCTGAACGCTTTCTGGATTTGACATAAGTTCAATTCTTTTCATATTTGACAATGTCCTAAGCCTCATAAGTTAGTTTTATATTTGCTAATGACCATGATTCTTGTAATTAGCTTTTTCCTGTAGGGAATGGTCACACAAAGATAAATAGTATGGTGACTATATCTTTGTTGTAACCATGGAAACCATCATGACTTATTAAGCATCCTTTCTCCTGATCTCTAAACAGTATATTGTGCTTGCCCATGTTTCTTGAAGAATATTTTTTTCTTATCAGATAAATCAACTTTAGTTTTGTTTATATTTTGGTTTCTTCAACTGTGTTGACAGTGGCATTGGCCTCTTAAAACATTAAAGTTAGGGTTATTTTCTAAGCTAGTGTTCAGGAGCTAAAGAGAAAAGTCAATGGTTAAAAATATTTGTGGTTCTTCCAGAAGACCTGAGTTCAATTCCCAGCACTTAAGTTAGGTGGCTCGAATCTCCAGCTCCAGGAGATCTAAAGCTCTCTTCTGACCTCCCCAGGCATCTGAACTCACATGGTCACACCAACACATAAACAAAAATAAATCTTAAAAAGTAGTTTTTGAGAGTGTTTCAGACAGATAATCTGTGGCACAGCAGAACTAGTCAGAGGAGATAAAACATAATCTTTTCTATTCACCGTGGCTCATGAAACTGTGCTTATGTTACCAATGATGAATGGATATAAAATAGCTAGCCATTCTGTAAAATAACGAGCCTAGGACAGATGTTTCCTATAGGTAATCTGTTAAAGTGGTCAGATAAAATATCCCAGTGTCCCAGTGCCCTTGTCACCGAGGACCCTCGAGTAAACATTTTGGTAGAGCCATACAGTTGAGGAGTGCTTCTGGGAAGTGGAGTCTTGGTGCACCAGGCCCAGAATGCACCGGGCTTACCTTCATTAGTGGAGCTCCCGGAGTGGCAGTGCCACAGTGGCTGATGGCCGCCCATTTTTGATGGCAATTTGGCAGAGAGTCAAACTTTGGCCCCGAAGCAGAGGTGGCACAATTAGGCAGCTGAGAAGCATTCTCTCAACACACACTTTTAATTGATTTCAGCTTGTTTCAGTTTGCAAAGACAGAGCTCTGATACGCAGCGGCCTTCTTTCGAGGGGCTTATTTTTACTTTCCCTTTATTCAGCACCGCTAATTCAACAGCACCAGAAGCAGCAATAATGGCAGCGCTCTGAAGAGCGCATCTTTGGCATGGCTTGGATGCAAAAAGTATTATTAAGAACTAATGAGTAGGATAGTTAGATGTTAACCAGAAAAGCATCAATGAGCAGAAGAGCGAACGCGTGAACCTTCTGGGGCAAACATCTGTCTCTGAAGCAGATGTTACCTTGAGTTTGCAGGAGGAAAGGCAGCATAAATGTAAACTGGTGGTTTTAGATAATGGCAGGGACAGGGAGATAACCATAGGGCCTTCTTGTTCTGGAAGTCACAGATGATTATGGATGCAGGTGATTATCTCTTGGAGTGAGGTTTAAATAGAAAAGGTATCAAGTAAGGGTGAGGTGACATCACCCATGGTAGTTGTGGATTTCTGACCTGGTACTCTCATCAACTAATTGCGTTCTCCCCTGCTTTATCTATAGCTCAGACATCTCTTCAGCATGCAGGGTGACAGCTGCTATAACCTTGTCGGGTAAGAGACTAAGACCCGTGACCTGTTCAGCCCCATCCCAGAATTACCTAGCCTATTGCCAGCTTGTAGAACAGCTTGGTTTATGTAGATGAAAACAAGCCAGTGGCCACACGCTTCCAGGTTACACAGTAAGTCTTTTATTTTTTTTAAACAGCTTTCAATCCTTGATCCAAAAGTCATCAGCTAGTAGGATTTTCAAGACTTTACTCTGCAGTCAGGGATGTATTTTAAGATTCCTCCCAGGACACCAGATTAACAACTGGGTTACTTTTGTTTAGCTCTCCTGAACAAACCTGAAGAGAAAATGAAGCCCTGGGACCCTTTAGTCTATCCAAATGCCTTCAAGAAGACATTGGAAAATACGAAGGCCCAGGGCTGGGGAGATGACTCAGGCAATAAAGTACTTGCCATGCAAGTGTGCCTTGTTTCCTGAGCACATACATCAGTAAAGCCGGGTGAGCCAGACACTTACTTGTAATCCCAGCACTGGGGAGGCAGAAACAAGAGGATCCCTGAGGTTTGCTGGCCAGGCAGTTGCCTAAGCAGTGAGTTCCAGGTTCAGTGAAACACTGTTTCAAAGATATCAAGTGGATAGTGACTGAGAAAGACAAGCAAACTGACCTCTGGCCTCTACAAACATACAAGCACCTGTGTATGTGTATGTGCATATGTATATGTACATGTGTACCTTCATGCATGCATGCACCTGCTTACCTGTCTCCCCACAAAGGAAAATATAAAGTTCTTAAAGTTACTTGCTTGGCATACCTCACTAATGTGAAGGAGTTAGCCACTAACTCCTAGTAAGGTAGGACTCCTAGTTAAGCTGTCTCCCTCTTTCCTCATTTTAGAGCAAATCCTTTACTAGCCTTCTGTCACCTCCTGAAGGTCAAGGGGGCATCAGCTTTTCAATGGGGAGAAGTCCATTGGAGAAGAGGTGGGAACAAGCCTCCCTGATGATCTGATACTTATGGTTGCTTGGAGTGGAGAGAGTCCCAGCCACCAAGCCATGTGACTAAAGGTTGCCATTGCATGGCACATTCATGGTCATATTTGTACCTGAATGACCATTGGTATAATGACAGGGAACATTTTGCCACCCTCCTTTAGAAAGCTATGTTCTCCAGCAATATGTAACTGAGATCCCCCAGCACCCTGCCTATCTGTAGTGGGTGAACTGCAGAGATACCCAGCAATGCAATCCATAATCTCGAGCTGGCAGTGATGTGTTTGGCTGCCACTGGATGGATCTTCCCTCTACCACAAAGATGGGTGTTTGAAACATTTCAAGGAGAATTTCTTGATCAATGATAACCTTTCATTGAGATCATTATATATTTTGAGTGTCCCACAGGCCTCCCCAAAATTGTCTGGAAACTGTTCAGCAGAGGACCCCAAAAATGACCTGTATATTCGTGCAGCACAGAGGTGACTTTCACTTTGGGTTAGATTGTCCAGTTGCAGCTGTGATGGTTCCCTTTTCCTCTGTGTGTATGTGTGTTTACATACACACATGTGTGTGCATGCAAGTGTGCAGTGTGTGTGTGTGTGTGTGTGTGTGTGTGTGCATGAGTGCATCGGTGGGATTTTCTCCCATCTGAAAAAAGGTCAGATCTGGGGATCATTTCCCAGACTTGGGGGTCAGTTTATGCACAGTCCTTAGGAGCATTCATTCCATCACAGAGAAAGCAGGGGCATTTCTGATAGCACAACATTCTCCAAGTCTTCCTTCTGCTGTTTGCAACACTGTCTGACTCACATTTCTTGAAAGAGGTTTGGCATCTGTTGTGTGGTTCTCAGTGTGACACAAGTGGGTTTCACTTCCCTCCCAGGGAAAGTGTGCCCCTGCCTCACCTGCTGGGGGCAGGTGAGGTGAACAGTTTGTGTGTGGTTTAGAGCCTGGGGAGGAGCTATCCTGGCGGCTCTCTCAGTGGAGCAGAGTCAGCTGTGCTTGTCCCCAGTTCACCTGCCTGATGGTGACATAGAAGTGGAGGTTGGAAAGGTTATGCTGTGCCTTGAAATTTCATAATGACATAAACGTGTCACCGTTCAGTGCTCATGGAAGGAGCTATAGAGAGAATTCTCAAACAACAACAAGAAGACTTTTTTCTCTAGTACAGACTTTTCCAGTGTTATTGCTGATCTACTAGTTCCCACCCTTGGTGCTCTCAGGACCCTGCCATGCCCCCGCTCTGTCATTATGTTGACCCTCCAAGGCACACTTTACTAATGAGAACCAGGAACATTGTGGGGATTTGCCAGATTTCTAAGACCCCACTTCTGGTAAATGATAGAACCAGACTTTAACCAAGATCTGCCTTTCTCCCAAGCCTGTGTCCTTTCCATACTGCATAGTCTGTTCCTCCAGGCCCTGCCACTTTGTGCTTCACCAACACTAAACTCAGGCACCTTCTGGAACAAGCTGTTTGGTTTCTCACTAATGTGCTTTCTTCTTTCTTGCATAACAACTAGTATGATAGACACATGTACACACAGAGAGACAAACATAGATAGCTACCCATGGACTGACACATGCAAATAGACACATATATGCACATGGACACAAAGAAACAAATAGGTAGGTACCCATGTACAGGCACACACACACAAACTCACATATACACATATGTGTATACAGAGGGAAAGCATAAATACAGATAAAGATACTTATGCACATACATCACCCACAAATATGGTCACACAAACACAAATGCAATAGGTATCCATGGACATAAATATGCAAATACAACCACATACACATATGACCACACATATAAAAATACACACATATGAGCATACATGCACATACATGTACATACAAGTACATACAAGTACAAGTTCATTGTTTATGTATCTTATTTTTGGGCTTTAAAAACATAGTTTAGACATGAGTTCTGCAAGGTAACTCCAACAAGCTCTTATCTTTGCCTTCCCCTCATGTGTCTGGTCAACTAGCTCTGTTTAAAACTAACCTTGTCCAAGTATACACGTAGCCTGTGTCTGCCCTACTCATGAAACCCTGGAGCCTAGCCTAGGGCCTGGTTCATTGGAGCTTTGGAAGTGCTGCAGATTTGAAAGTAAGGAAGTCAAAGGTGGAACTGTAGACCAGAGTTGCTTTGATGGGTTGGATAACTGGTGCTTCAGAAGCTAGTATAGTCTATAACCCCAGAGCTGGCCTAGAAATGGCTTGCTAACAGAAGACATCTGTGCCTCTCTACTTTACAAGCACCGTAACAATCTCTACAAGCCAAAAGGTTTGAGGAACTGTAACATTTATGGCTCCCTGGCCATAAATTCATGTGGAGCCCATGAAAATGCCACCCTATGGGGTTATGGCAGAGATGCAGAACTGCAAACATCTGTACATGGGCAGTAAAGCTAACCTCTGGTGCGCGGCACACCACTGTTGCTGACATATATTAACATTAGTGACAATTGAATGTGATTATCAGTGATGCCATTTTATCTGCCAGCTGCAGACTTATGGCTTCTAAAGATCCCATTCACCCCTTTCCTCATATGTTGTTTTTATTGACTCAAATCGTACGCAGGAATTCATGATTACTGTGGGCTTCCCTCTTACTTCTTAGTGGATACAGGCTGCGTATAAATTTCCAGTACTTAAATTGATTGTAGCTTTTGGATGAAATAGGCCCCTCAGAAGTTTGTGAAGCAGCTGAGCGAATGGCAAAGCGTCATTAGTTTGTTTGAGGACTCACTGAGAGCCTGGGGAAAGGGATATATTTTGACACCGGTGGGCAGGGTTTAGGGCCAGCAAATTTGTGAATTAATTTTTATGTTAATTGTTTGGAGTTTGTGATGAATATGTCACATGTCAAGGTTTAAATCTCTGATATTTCTTTTCAATAATTCAAGTTGGGTTTATGAAGTTTTTCTGGGCTGGAGAGTCAATTCCTTAGGCTTTGCAGCCTATGTAATTTCCATAGCAATTACTGACTACCATCATTGTAGAGAGAGAACAGTGTGGGCAATTTATAGGCAGATGAACATGGCTTCATTGAAATAAAATTTTATTTATGAAATAGGCAGCATGATATTATTTGTTGAGCCTTGACTCAGACACATACAGATATGACAGATATTGGGAAATTTAGGAAGACTTTGGAACTTTTGGGAATGGACCTATATGTGAGACCCATTCCAGTTGACAATATCCAAAGTGGCCAAACCAATTTTGTTAATTTAAATTGTATTCTTTAGTCTAGCATAAGCCTGCTTATTGTTTGCCTGCTTTTAGTTCATCTAATACTAGAACACTCCAGTCATGGGGGTTTGACAGAGTGTAAGTGTTCAGAGGGAATGAGGCTGAGAGACATAAGTCTGGTAGTGTTTCTTTGAGTTCCTTTCATACAGCTTGTGTGTGGTGTTTGTGCATGCGTGTATGGGAGTGTGCACATGTGTTTATGGATTTCAGTGTGTGTGTGCATGTGCATGTACAGGCTGGAGGTCAACTTTGGTCTTCACATTATTTTTTAAAGATTTACTACTACTACTATTGTTATTATCTTAAATTTGATTATTTTAACTGTGTATGTTCACATGAGTGCAATATCTGTGGATACCAGAAGAGATCAGGAGGCATTGGATCCCCTGGACCTGGAGTGGGTTCTGGGGACTGAACTCAGGCCCTTTGGAAGATCAGCAAGTGCCCTTAACCACTGAACTCTCTCTCCACCTGGCACTGCTTGTCTCCATGCGTGTGTGGCAGGTCTGTCCTTCATTCAGCATTTCTCCTGTCTTTATTTTCTCTTAATACTATGCATTGGCATGAGCTTTTGCTTTCAGATAAGCAGAATTTCAGACTGGGCTCAAATCCTCAGGCATCTGAGGGCAGAAGCTTAGGCTCATGGGTCTTCTTGAGACATCGTTCTGCATCCTCAGGCTGATGACTTGCTTCACCAGGCTGCTTGACTGTGAGGATGGGCCAAGGCTGGCTTCTGCAAATATTTGTTGGATGATAGCTTCCAAGCGGCATAAAGGTTTCTAGTGTTGCAGTTTGCAAAAGATCATAGAGATCTGTGAACAACGTAGCTATTACAGTGCTGGTGCTGCTTTTCTACAGGGATGGAGCAATATTGTATGTATGGCCTTGATCAGTCTGAGAGACTACTAAGTCCATATTGCACTAGAACCAGTGATTGAAGCAGTCAGCCAACCTGGACCTGGTCTAGCAGCCTGAGCACACCACACCTAGAGACTTTCTTCTGATCCCTATTTGGCCACATGAAGATGATCCTGTCTTGTAATTTCAAGTGTACTTGTATGGGTAGCAACTACTGACAAATGTAAGTTAAGACAAGTAAACTCTTCTCTCCTATGCCTTCATTTTAGCAGATAAGTGACTCAGAAGATGGGACAAGAAAAAACGTGGGAGGGAAGAGCAAAGCCCTACCACCCCTGTGGCTCTTTGTGGGACTTTTTCCTATGGTCAGAATTAAGTGGTTTTGATGGCTCATTGCTGCATTGGGATAGTGAAGAGGCCCAAAGCTTCCTTGGGCCAGTTGTTCTTGGTGTGGTACTCAACCTTGAAGCATGAGCATCACCAAGCAGTATCTTAGAAATGGGGACATTGTAGCTGGAGGGATGGTTCAGAACACTGCCTGATCTTCCAGAGAACCCATGTTAGATTCTCAGCATTTGTGTCAGCTTACAACTGTCTGTAACTCCATTTCCAGGGATCTGATGCCTTCTTCTAGCCTGTGTACACACTATATACACATATTGTGCAAACATGCATGCCAATAAAATACCAATAAACATTAAACACAGGTGAATAAATCTCTTAAAAATGTTAAAAGAAAGAAATGGGAAATTCTAGGATCTGAAGTCAAATTGCAGACTGAGGGTCCAGAATCTCCATTTGAGCCAGGGATCTATCCTAACCAGACCTCCACTTAGTTACACATAATCAGTTTGAGTCCACCACTGCTAGCCTCATCACCCAATCAGATCTCTTTCCAGGGGTGTCCAGCCAATGACTTGTGTGACACACGTACCCCATTATGGTTATGTGTACAGCCCAATACAAGATTCTTAACTTATTTAAAATACAAAGAGTTTTATTTCTTTTATTCCAATTCAGTTTTAGTAATTGACAACATTATGTCATGATGTAAAAAGGTTAGATACACCCCAACCATTATTTTCTTTAAATGATGATGGATATTGAGGACAAAGTAGGATGAGGGGTGTGCCCACCATCAAACAGCTGGCTAGAGGGTAGAGACTTAGCTCACTGATAGGCAGACCAGTTCTCTGCTAGCCACAGTACCTCTCTGAAGACTTGGAAAGAAGGTTGAGAGTGGACCAAGGTTTGTATGGGCTGTAGTCTGAGGAGTGATGGAAAGGCTTGTGATGGTGGTCTTTCTTCTTTCCCTGAATAGCCTTTCCATGGGCCCCACCAACTTCCTGGGGGAACTTGTGTTAAATGAAAGGCCCCTTCCCTGCAAAAGCCTAAGAGTTCATCAGTAATCGAGGAGAAGGAGGAGGAGGAGGGATGAAGAGGGAGGAAGAAGGAAAAGGGGAAGAGTGAACTCCTCATCATGTGGTCATGGGAATTAAAGGTTAAGATTTCAGGTCACTTGGGGATATATGCAGCCAGTCTGGAGAGGGAAACATACACAGAACACACACACATGCGCACATGCACAGGCACGTGCATACACAACATAAACAGATTGCTGAGACTTGTGGCAGAAAACAAACAACACGGAGAAAATCAAAGAAGTTGGGTGGAACAGAAAGGGCCTGCATTTTGAATAGGTGGTATGGATTCCAGAATGATCTGTTTCCTAAACACTTTTGGTGAAGTGGTGTACACAGTGACAGAGCCGAACAGCTGCCTCGCTGACTTGGTGAATTGCTCTGTTTCAGAACTCATAGCTCCCTCTCCTCCAGGCATCTGTTACTGAGAACACTCGAAGGTTCTGCCAAGAGATCTCAAACTGGCAATGGAAAGCTTGGAATTTAGAAAACGGGGGAGGCACATGTACATGAACATCCTCACAACATAGATGCATAGATGCTCCTTACCTCCTGAAAAGTCTGAGGGCGTCCTGGGAAGAGATATGGAGATTTCCCCATATTTATATGCCTCTCATAAAGGTCAAATAACTCAGCTCTATCTCTTTCATTTTTATTTTATTTATATGTATGTATGTATGTATGTGTGTGTATGTGTATGAGTGCATATATACATGCATGGGTATGTTTAGATGTCCATGGAGCCTGTAAGAAGGTGTTGGGTCCCCCTGCATCTGGAGTTACAAGTTATACGACTGGAGTCATCAGTTGGGAGCCACTGGATTTGTGGGGAACTGGACACTAGTCCTCTGTAAGAGTATTCCTAACCACTGGGCTATCCTTCCAATTTGTACTTTGTTTTTAATCATTAATGTATTTACTGTGTGTGGTGGGTGCCCATAGCAATCATGTGGCAGTCAGAGGACGGCTTGCTGTAGTCATTTCTTTCCTTCCACCATGTGGCTCCTAAGGATCAAATTCAGATCATCAGGTACCTTTACCACTGAGCCATCTTGCAAGTCCAACTCCGGCTCTTTTCTTTATTCTCAGGCTCCAGAGAAACTTAGCAAGACAGTAGCTGGCCTTTCCCAGAGACACAATGAAATTTTATCTAGATTGTGTGCAGTCTGCACCTAGGTCCTTCCATGATGTGCTGAGTGACTATCCAAGTATGGTTAGTGGAGTCTACAGGAGGCTTGTGCTATTCCAAAGGACCAGGCAAAGGCTAAATAGACCAGAACACTCACTCCAGGATCGAGAGAGGAAGCCATGTCAGCCTTCACTGTGAGGCTTGGCCAAGAACCCCAGTGAGGAGAATGGTTCATGTGGCCAGTGTGCCATAACGATGCTTTGCCTCTGCCTCTTGCTTACCCTTTCCATCCTCTTGGCTGTAGGGAATGGCTCCTGGAGGAGGAAACTGCCTCTCACTCTCACCCTAGCTGAGACCTGGTCTAAATACTCCTTATTAATGAAAGAAAGGGAAAAACAAAGCACAGCTCCCCAAAGGCCTAAAATGACTCACTTTAGACTTCTTTCTAGTGCCTTCCATTTTCCATCATCTGATTGTACTTGACCAACAGAGGGGCCTCTGTTTTCTCTCGTGTGTGTGTTGGGGGTGGGGGTCAGTAATTTTCATCTTCCCTGTGACTAAGTGTAGGAAGAGTCATTTTTCATGGGCATGCCTTCAGGGGTGTGGCTCACATTCGCTTGACCCCTCAGCTTGGGGAGAACATCATGGTGGGGACATGTGTTGAAACATTGCTTACTTTATGGTTTCATGACTGGGGGGTGGGGGACAGAAACCGAGACAGAAAATAGCCAGGGATAACACACATATCCAAGGTATAACCCCTAGGGACTTCCCTTAGGTAGATCACATTTCCCAACATAAAACCACTGTCTGGAGACTAAATATTCAAAACTTGAACCAGTGATGGGGAATCGTACACAGTCACAGCACTACCTTCTGCTTGTCTCACAGGAAGGGACTTTGTTTTCTTGGGAAAAAGTGACTCCCCTCTAGGGAGGTATATGGAGGGGTGAGAGGAGGTGTGATCTAAGGGGGTTATTTCTTCCTTCCTAATCACCCTGCCCCAGCACCAGAGAATGATAGAATCCTCCTCAGATGAGCAAACACAAGAACAGCTGCTGGTGGTCTCAGTGTATGTTGGAGTTATTTGACTCTGTTTAAGCTGGGATTTTCCTGAACTGAAGGAGTTTATAAAACATGGTGGGCTTTTGAGCGTAGATTTGCCGCCTCAGATTTGGAATGAATCACCCCTATCCTGTAAGCCAGTGAGCCTGGACACCTTTGGAAGGGAGTACTGCTTGGTGTCTCAACAACTGGAAGGAAAAAGTCAATCCATCCTTTTGTCTGATACCTACTGGAACCAGGGATTTGCTATTTAACATCGTTCAGCTCCTGCTTTGGATTCTGCCCAGGATCGTAATAGCTCGATCACTGTGATGTTGGCTGGTAGGGTCCACTGAGATGTTCTCTCAGGGTAAAAAAGGGAAGCCATGTCTCCCTTAGGGATGGTCCATTGCTTCCTGCCTGCCTGTTGTAGAGGTTGAGAGAAGAGCCCTGCAGATCGGCCAGGTGCTGCTATCCATCTGCCAGACACAACGCTCACAGAAATTCCTCACTTTTTGAAAGAAATACTTTCATGGTCTCAGATGTGAGCTCAACAGCAAGCCAGAAAGGAAGGTTTTGTTCAGAACAGAACGTCAAATGAGGGATCAGGAGCCCTTCAATGTAATGCCCAAAATTAACCTGTAAGTTCCATGAACAGGAATGAGGTAACTTCTTGGAATGCTGGGAGTTGTAGTTCTTGGTAAATAAAATCTCATGGGAAAGTACAATGTTCTATATGTTTGTCTTTTTTCTTCAATAGTTTTTGTATTCATTTTGCATCTTGATTGTAGCCCCCTTCTTCCTCTTCTCCCAGTCCCACCCTTATAAATTCCTCCCTCCATTACCCCCTAAGGGAAACCCCCTTGAGAACCTCCCCACCGTCCATTAGATATCCCATTAGGGACATCTAATCCTAGAAGGACTAGGCATATCCTCTCCTGCTGAGGCCTAAAGGGAGTCCAGGTAGGGGAAGGAGATCCAGTGGCAGGCAACAGAGTCTGCTCTAATAGTTAGGGGACTCACATGAAGACCAAGTTGCATATCTGATACAAATGTGGAGGCCTAGGTGCAGCCCCTGCATGCTCTTCGGTTGGTGGTTCAGTCTCTGTGAGCCCTCATGGACCCAGGTTAGTTGAGTCTGTAGGTTTTCTTGTGGTGTCCTTGACCCCTCAGGCTCGCTCATCTCTGTCCCCCACTCTTCCACAAGGTTTTCTGAGCTCTGTCTGAGGTTTAGCTGTGAGTCTCCATATATGTTTCCATCTACTGCTCCATGAAGTCTCTCAGGAGACAGTTATGCTTGGTTCCTGTCTGCAAGAATAGCAGAATATCATTAATAGTGTCAGGGGTTGGCTCTCTCACATGGGATGGGTCTCAACTTGGGGCAGTCATTGGTTGGCTGCCCTTATAAGACCCTGCAGCAAGTGTCTTGAGGCCATTTTCAGCTGGGAAATTCTGGAGAATGGTCCTGACTAAAGTCCCTCTCTTGGACAGCGTTTAATATTTAATAAATACTTGTTTTAAATTTGGCACAAAACAGTGGAGTTATTTTTGGGGAGTTGCTCATAGGATTAATCCCTTCCAAATCTGATTCTCTTGTGTTATCTGGGGAGTTTATCTGTTCTCTTTCTCCACCACTTTTTCCTCCTCAAAGGGGTGGACCAGACGACAATTAAATGCTTGGTCAACTTACTCTTCCCATGACAACAATTTAGTGTTCTTTGGCTCATTATTCAATTGACAAAATACTATATGTTTATTTTATCTCTCCTCTTAGAGTTCTAGAATTTCCTAACTACAAGAATTCTAAAGAAATTATCAATAGAAATTTATTTATAAGTAGAATGTTACATTAAAAGAGGTTGATATAACTATTCCCTGAAGGACCAACATCATTGGCATCAGCTCAGTCCCCATGAGGAGCTGGAAAAAGCATAGTTACCACTAAGAAGGGGTAGATAGCCTGTCCCCAAGTATGCCACACACAGAGGTCCCAGCTGACCTAGGAAGTGAGTATGTCTTATGCCCAAAATTTGAAAATGATTAGTACAGCTGAAACCCTAGAGGTGAATCTCTTATGTGTCAGTTTTCTAGAATATTCCCATAACTATTGGCAGGACTAATTATTGCTGATGAACGCCTGTAAGTACCATTAATCCTAGTCTTCTGGGAGGTTCCAGCACCTGCTATAGTTTCCTATGAAAATGAATAGACATTCAAGGAAGGTAAAACATATTAAGATATGATGTCCCTAAAATCAGAAACTATATTCAACAATCTGACTAAATGTGTGTGTGTATCCATATATACATGTATATATATACATATATATATATATATGTATATATATGCACACACATATTTCTAAGCTTGTAAATAATTTATAAAATGACTCACCCTCCTGCCTTTCTATAAACTGTATCTAGTCCATCTCCCTTTTCCAAATATAAACCCCTAAAGGTTATGAGCTCTCCTATGTTTGAAGCAGTAAGGAGCAACAACGTTACCCTTTTCTTGTTTCCATGTGCCCTCAGGGAAGCTCTCCCCAGGAGAGAGGATGAAATGACTCAGTGCCTTCAGAACTTTAGAAAACACCTCTTGCAGGTCAGCACCTTGATTCCCCGCTGTGCCAGAGCTGACGGTTCTCTAAGGTGCTTCCCAGAAATGGGTGTGGACTTTGGGACAGCACAGGGGGCTTTGAAGAGTGGAGATTTTATCAGTCCTGTGACTGTTTACTTTGTTACTTTCTTCCTGTGTCAAATGTCTGCAGACATAGAGGGAAAGACACTGGCCAGAGTGTGAGTCGAAGGGAAAGTTCATAAAATGGTTGTAATTCTAGGAGCCGAAGTCCTGCCTCTATCTCTTCATGCCAGGATAGGGATGAAACCCTAGTCTGAATCAGCTTCCCCTAAGGGAGGAAGATACTATTACTAATGGTTGCACTGACCTGAATTCTTGCCACGTTTATTTATGCTCAGTGTTGGTATGCACATCTGAGGGGCTGCCACATCCACACCCATATCTAGCAACGGTGATCTTATTCAGAGAGAACAAGCCAGGCCACACTGCATCCTCTGTGCCCATCACAGGCTGACAAGCAGCAAGCAGCTGATGTGGTAGAAAGGGCTCAGTATGATACCATCCCCATGCCCGTGTGGTACCCAGAGATTATTTGATGCCAGGCCTAAGATATGCCAGCAGAATCTGATGCTGCTTTGAGCCATGCTTATCTTTGTTAATGGCAGATTTATGTAGGCTCACACATGCTATCCACTTGCACACATCCATTCCTCTTCCAAACAAGTGACCACTGAGCACCTGCTGCTGTTCATTATTGAGCTCAGCATGAGGAACATGGTAAGTGACAGAGCAGGACACTCCGTGTCCCCTTCTCACCTGGACTCATTGGTGTGGCGGGGAGGGGACTTGGATCCTGAAGTGGGTTCAAAGATGACTTTAGTGCTGTCACATGGGTCTTGCTTTATCTTCTCTAACCATTACTTTCTCAGGGGCTGGGGATAAAGTTCAGGGACAGAGTGCTTGACTAGCATGTACAAGGCTCCTAAGTTTGTTCTCTCAGCATCTCAAAACACAAACAAACAAGGTAAGACATGAAATTTAATTTTTCCCCATTTCTTACACAGATGGAAGAAGATGGAAAAAGGTCTAGCAGTTGTGAGAGTAAAAATTAAAAACAACTCAGCAGAGACCACCAACAACTTGCTGAGAATAGCCATAATAAAAATATCAAGCCCCTCTAGGGACAAGGTGACCAAAAATGTAGAAACAACCAAAGACATATCTTGACCAATCTAAACATGCCCAAGTGAGTAATGGGCCACCTGGTGTTTATCCTAGAAGGTCTGAGGTTTCATGGTCAAAAATAGTGGGCCATCCAGCCTGTCAAAATGATTGCTTACACAAAGTGCTGATGTTTGAAATATCCAATTATATGTAACCGCGTCAGAATTTCCCGCCTTCCCCTTCCCCCCTTACACTGTTCCCTACAAAAGCCCCAAACTTTCTGGGGTCTTCGTTGATTCTCTCCCCTGCGTGGGATGAGTTTCGATCCGAGGGCCCTCGTTAGTAAACTGCCTTTTGCCATTTGCATCAAGTCGGTCTCTCGTGTCTCCTTGGGTGCGCGCTGATTGGGACTTGAGTCGGGGATCCTCTTCGGGGGTCCTTACAGCAGTGATTCCAGAATCCAGGGTTTCCTTAAGCCTTTTGCATTAGGAACAGGAGCTTGTCAGCTCACCCTTTTTATGGTATCTTTCTCTCTTTCTTAAAAAGAGAAAACTGTATTGTTTTATTAATGTATGTGAGTGTGTCTCTGGGTGAGTATCACACTGGTGCAGGTGTCTGTAGAAGCCAGAAGAGGCCTTGGATCCCTTGGAGCTAGAGTTACAGGGGGTCATGAGCTACCTAACTGGGTTCTGGAAACCTAGCTTGGGTCCTAGGGAAGAGCAGCAAGTGGTCTTGCCAGCTGAGCCATCTATCTGTGACATTCCTCTACAATGACGTCTAGCCCTCCCTCCATCTCATTCTCCCGTTCTCCAGTAGAGACCCCTGGATGACACGTGATATCATCTACAGTTAAAGATGACTCCAAAGCTGCCAAACCTTCTAGCTGTGCTTTGAGAAGTGTGCTCTCCACTCAAAGCTGCCCCTTTGCCCACCGATCCCCTCACCGTGTTCCCTCCATTTAACACAGACACTGCCTCAGCAGAGGCTGTTCTAGTGTTTTCCTTGCTTCCTTGTGCTGAATTACAGCCCCAGTCAACGGCCCACTTGTGTGTAATTCAAGAAGCAATTATGGGCTTTTTGCTTTGAACAAGCAAGGGAGGGGGGTAGAATGAAAGATGATCATTACCCTACTATTCCTCTGCTTTAGCCAAACAGTTCACAGAGCCTTGATGCTGAGAGAGTCCTGGGCCTTGAAACAGTAGGGGGTGGGGGGGCTGCCTTCTGCAACCACGCCTGCCTGCCTGTCAGAGCTGCTGGAAGGCAGTGGAGGGACTCATCCACCATTAGGTTGAGGGGCACAAGATGACTTTAGAATAGTGTTTAAATACAATTGTAATGTCCGCACCGTGATCCACAGCCTGGTGATGCTATCGCTCCAAATTAAAATGTGCAAACTTCAGAGCCCTCCCAAGGAAGCTCACAGTCTCTGCTGTAAGCCTTTTGTTTTATTCTGTGGGATTTACTCTAATCTGAAAATGGCAGCCTTATCTCTCTGAGCGAGGCCACATGAATGGTGTCTATCTTTAGTTTCTCTATTCCTAGAGGGCAGGGGCTTTTATCTCTCGGATCCCGCTGGGTCTCTAACAGAGCTGGCAACTGAAGCTGCTTAAATATTTTTGTTGTGATGATCAAGGGATGGCCTTCTTACTTACTGTTTGCTCCATAAGTACATCTGCCACATGTGGAGTAATAGATGACATTCTGAGAAGAGAAAGCCACCAAATGCCAGCACTTCACCAATGTGCTCAAATGCCCACTCTGCCCTCCAACTTCCAGCAGCAGCAGCAGCAGCAGCAACAGCAGCAGCTGAGAATATGTTTAAAATGTACATTATAGAGCTTGTGAGATAGCTCAGTGGATAAAGAGCTTGCCACCCAAGCTTGATTACCTATGGTCAATCCCTAGTGCCCATGTGAAGTGCCTGGCATGGTGGTGCTTGCTTTTAACTTCAGGACAGGGTAGGTTAGCGACAGATCTCTGGGGCTCACTGGCCAACAGCACTAGCTTGTTTGAGGAGCTCCAGGTTCAATGCATGAACCTATCTCAAACAACAAGGAAGATGGCGCCTGAAGAATGATACCCGAGCTTGACATCAGAGTTCATCTATGTGTACATGCACCCAAACTCACACGCACACACACACACACACACACACACACACACACACACAGAGAGAGAGAGAGAGAGAGAGAGAGAGAGAGAGAGAGAGAGAGAGA
>NW_021604651.1:4488979-4495042 GCF_004785775.1 Grammomys surdaster
AGAGAGAGAGAGAGAGAGAGAGAGAGAGAGAGAGAGAGAGAGAGAGAGAGAGAGAGAGAGAAAATATCCACACATACCTACCTGTACACAAATGAGCAAATAACTAAGTACATTCTATGCCCTGCTCTCAGCCAGCCACTGTGGGGTCCAGACCATCAGAGTGTTGCTGGCTATGCTCGTGTGTCAGAATAACTAGTCTAAGTCTGTACTGGATTTAGCAGCTCCAGAAAGCATGCAATTCATCAAGACCACATGGGGCAGGTGTGAAATGGGGTGGTTCTTACCTTGACCTGAGTGTCTCCTTGCTTCTCCACTGAGTATGCATGCCCCAGTAGGGAAGGACACTAATTCTTGCTCAACATCTGAGCAGCTGTGAGGTGATGAGGTTAGACCAGGAAGGCTTAGGTCAATGTGTATCTCTGCTCCAGTAGTTTGGAGACTCTGGGAAAACCCATTAACCTCATTAAACTCAACTGGACCTGAGTTTTCCCATTTCACAAATGGAGATAATTTTATCTGTCCTGTCTGATTCATAGGACATTCTGCTCTATTGAGATAGGGGTACTTTTTGGAACCAGGCCACAAATTAAGACCTCACGTTGCCTCTGGAATGACTGAAGATGTTCTTCCATTAAGGATGACAGCTCAGTGTGCAAGCAAAGGACTTCATTTATTTATGACACGTTTGCATGCCTGCACATGAGAACACACACATATAAACAGTCTCTGGAGCCTCTCTAATAAGGAGCAACAGGACTTTGGCTGAGTCCAGTCAACCTAAATAAGGTGTCTCTCCTCCAACCTGAGACTCCAAGTTCAGTTACTTAGGCAGCCTTTCCATGAGCAACTACAACCCTGAGTTTGGTAATACTTGATAATGTCCAGAGTGTGAGGACCACATATAGGCAAGAACCTGAAGGCTGCCTGCCAAGTATTGATGCCAGTAGGCATGGATGTTGCCTTATCTCTGGGCAGGGGTGGGACTTAGTGGTACAGATTTGGGCAGCTGGTTAGCTCAGTGTCTGCTCTGGCTGTGCCAAGGCTGTTGGCTAGGGAGAGGACAAAACAGGAGGAATCCTAAAAAGTCTCACATCAAGGTTGAATACAAATGAGTCTTCATACAGAAAGAGGCCTACGTCCAAAGGAGGTCAGCTCAGGGTAAGTGGATGAATTACCAAAGGTGCCTGGTATTTTGATTCACTTTTGAGTCTTCTGGAGGCCATTGAACAGGTGAGTTTGCTGAGTTTAAACTGCCAAGAATAGGCCAAGTGTGGTGCTTCCTCAGTAGTCTTGAGAGACCGACTGAGGAAGAATACACATTCAAGGCAAGCCTGGGATACACAGCAAGATCCTATTGAAAAAGAAACAAATTCCAACATCCAAAGTGATGTATGTGACCTGCTGGGATCTGACAGCACACTAGCAACCCTGATCTCCTCAAGAGGTGGACCCAAAACAGTGCTGTCTCACCCAAGTGTGCAAAACAGTAGCTATTGAAGGATGTCTGTCTTTCTGTCTCCCTCTTTACAGACTTCCAGTGGCATTACTTTCTGTCCAAGTGACACACCATGCTAACAAGGGAGTTCACTTGAGAAGCCAATGTGTACACCATGTTGAATGCCTTCGAGTCAGATACCCCAAGAGCTGGGATGAGAACCTCTCTCTGTTGTCTCCTTAACTTCATGAATCCGTTTTCCTTTCTCTCCTGGCCCAAATCACTGGATCAGTCCCCTTGGGTTGAAATAGGTCACAAAATCACATCGCAAGCAACCATGCTCTTCCCAGGCAGTTCACGCCCTTTGATAACTGGAGCCACTGAGCAGTGACAGATGGTGCTGTGGGGAAGTGGGACTATACACCCTTCAATGTCATTGCCACCAGAGAAAGCCATGTTTTCAAGATCCCTCTAGTTCATGATCCCAAACTTCATTGAACACTTTGATTTGTAATAGAAACAGAAAGGGGGAAGACATTTGGTCACCAGGGGAACATCTGAGACCTGTCTTCCCAGCTTGCCTCACAACCAAACCACTGCTTTTGGTTTGTGACTCTCAAGAAACGGCCTGAGCAGTTTGTTGCACCAGAACAAGAGAGCCACCTTGACCATTGTCAAGTCAGAACACCCATGTACTTCTTGTTCTTTACAAAGCCCTTTTGAGAATATGCGTTTGGTGGTGGCCAGAAGCAAATAGAAGAGGATTTCCATCCAAAATCATCTTTTGCTACCAACTGTGTTGGGTCTGTTTAGACCTCAGTCCCTGGAATTTCCTTCTTCTAAAATGCTGGTGGATTGGAGAAACTAAACACTTAGCATAATATTAATACTTACAGACTGTTCTGGGTTTGGAACTAATCCTCAAACATTACCACAACCAATGAAGTAGACCTCACACTGTGTCCCTGGTTCCCCACAGGGTCATAGGTGCATCTATGGATGAGTCCCAGCTCCCAATATTGTTTTTTCTGTGAAAAAGTTAGAGTTTATGAAGTAAAAAAAAAATTACCATTTAAAAAGCAACTCAATGCATACTCATTTTGTTGAAAGTGAACAAAGAACGATTCCAATTTAGACAGAACTTCATTTCTGTTAAGTTTTGCTTTTCTCTGTAGAATGTAGAGCTCAAGTTAGATTATTAAAGTCCTAGGCATGCAGAGTTGCTGGCACACATGTCGTCTCTATTCAGAGCTCACATTTGTAACCTCTGTACCCGGGTGACTTAGAGTAGCGTGGATAAGAAGAACATAGGCAACTGTGCCCACATTGATCGAATTGTTCTAATTGTATCACATCCTAAAATCACATGGATGTCCATCAACTCGCTACTGTCCTTATCGACCTACCCGTGCTGGTGTCTGCGGAGGGACCAGCAGGAGGGAGATGGTGCAGGTGAAGAGTCTTTGGGTGGAAATGGCTATGCCTTGGCTTGCTTTCAGCCCGTTCTAATTTGTAACGCTCTTGCCTTCGTTTACAATCCCGTCCATGTATATAAACAGTAATTTGCTCTTCTTCACACACACTGTAGTTAAGAGTTCTGTTGGGAGCAATTGGTGTTCTTTATCTGTGACATCACGAGCATTTAAAAAACAATAATTATAAATATCCTCCAGGGTGAGAAGAACTAGAAGAAAGAATTAGTGAGTTCATCCGGAGACTTCAGTTGTTTTCCTTTGCCATTGTGTGGTGTGTGTGTGTGTGTGTGTGTGTGTGTGTGTGTATGTGTGTCTTTGTGTCTGTGTTTAGGTGTGTGTACATGTTTGTGAGCACACACATGTGTATGCATGTATGTGAGTTTGCATGCATGTAGAGACCCAGGGTTGATACCAAATATCCTGCTCTATCACCCTTCCACCTTCTTCACTGAGACTGAGGCTCTCCATCAAACCCAGGGTCCTGGTAGCCATTTTTTTCTTGGAATCTCCTGCCTTGGTCTTCTAAGGCTGAAATTACAGGCAGGCCACCATACAGACCCAGCATTGAGAAGGGTTTCTGGGAATCTGAACTCCAGTTGTCACACTTGTATGCCAAGTGCTCTAACCACCAAGCCATCCTCCCAGCCCCCAGCTGTTGTTCCTCATGGTTACTCCAGTCTCCTCTCATATCCCCATCTCCACACCCTTTCATTGCTCCATCCCCTGCCCTCCCCCACCATAGCTCTCAATATTCAGCACAGACTTTACACTAAAGAACTGAAGATGTTACTGCTATTTGGAGAAGTCTTTATTACCTATAAAATCACTTTTCATTATTGGCGATCTTCCAATTCCGAATCCTGACTTGGGAAAAAAAATCAGCCTGAATATCTTGTCATACACAGTGAACTGTGGGCTGTGCTTTGTCTCTTTCCCTTTTCAAATCCAGGGCTGAACCTACCAATGGTAAGCAAGGTTTGGGCAAAGGAGTCTGTAATAGCCTCATACAGGTCAAATTGGTCTGTACCATGAGACATGGACATAAAAGTATGTAGAAGGAAAAAGATCAATTTGTCAAAGGCATATTTCAGTTCATAAAATTTGCAGTAACAGAGTGACATTTCAACAGAGGGGGCCACCAGATTAGTTATGGGGCATTTACAGTAAAGGAAGCAAAGCTAGAATGCAGTCCAAATACATAAACCACTTACATTCTTAGACTCCAATTCCATCCAGTTTCTTGCTAACTCTGAATGCATTTCCCAGTAGGAAATATATTTTGCATGCTTTGAGACTGGCCAGGAGGCTCAGGAAAGCCCCTGTCAAGCATAATATATCTGCGCATTTTAAAAATTTATTTTTATTTATTTCTCTGTGTGTGCTGGGGGGGGGGTGGTGCTGGACTGAACCGGATCCTCTGGAAGACCAGCAAGTGTTTGAAAGCACTGAACACTCTCTCTAGCCCCCTGGATTTTTGTTGTTGCTGTTGTTGTTTAAGGGACACAACGTCAGCAATTGACTTTACTATTTTCTGTCTGGATGGTTCACTGAGCTTTTGTGAGCATCAGTTGCTTGTCTACAAGATTCAGAGTAAAATGTGTTATATAACAGGTGTGCTAGCACACACCTATAATCCAAATGCTAAGGAGGCTGATGCAGGAGGATGATAAGTGTGAGGCTGGCCAGAGAAACTCAAGCAAAACCATGTCTCAAACTCTCTGTTGAGGGGAGGGTCAATTATTAGAAAGTTATAGACGTAGACAACTGTTGTCATAGAGGGTTCCACTTGGGACTTCTAACCTTTGAAACCCTAGGACGCTTAGAGTATGTGAGTAAGGAAAATACAAGCAATATTACCTCCCTTGTTCTGACTATTCTAGGTTCTAACATCATAACGAGAAATACAAATTTGCTATACATTCATTGTTTTTCTTGGGTGCGAGACAGTGCTTGATACTAAGTCTGCGTTTCATAAGTGTTTGCTGAGTGAAGGACAAATGGGCAAGCGTATTTCTATGAGACAAGCCATCCAACCAACCAAAGAACCCTACACTTCCTGAAGCCTCACAGTGGCGACTTGAGGCCAGAGTTTACTGAAATACAGCCTTCTCATAGAGGATTCTGTGGCTGTATAAATGGCACCAGTTCTCCTTTACAAAACCCAATAGTGGGAGTCCTAGTTGCTTCTGCTTCCACAGCAGGACCAAGAGCTTTCCACACATCCTTCCATCATCTGATTAGAAGCTTTTCTAGAGGCCAGGAGAGTTGCATGGGGCATCATGGGGGCACAGTGTGAATGCTTTCTGGGCCCTGCACAAGCACTCATTCATATCCAATGAATGTGGTAATCGTTTGTTTGACTCGGTTACAAGTCACAGTCTTACAAATCCAGGACATGATAAACACGTCTACCTCTGTGCAATAAAACAAAAGGTATAAGAAAATTTTAAAGGCAATTTGAGGGCTTAGGAATTAGGTCCCTGGCTAGAGCACTTGCCATGCAAGCCTGAGGTTCTGAGGTAAGTCACCAGCACCTACAGCTGGGCGTGGAGGCATACACCAATAACCTCAGCTCTGGAAGACAAGACACTGGCTGATCCCTGGAGCCTGCTGGCCAGCCAGCCTAGGCAAGTCAGGGAAAGGTCTAGTCTCAGAAAAAGATTGATTAACCTTTGGCTGCCACATGTACATGAACATGCATGAATGTGCACACATGAGCATACACAAGAAAGAAAATATATGAAATATGATTACATTTTATTGGTTCAGTGTAAATAGATGCATGCATTTAAAACAATAAAAAGCAAAACCATACATGAGAAGTAAGATCTTTGTATCACTCCCGGAAGGGAGTGTAAGGACATACAGCATCAGAGACTTGAATCCATTGTGCTCTGACTTTGGGAATGGACTTGGAGTTTATTTTAACGTGACCCTGGCTTTTCTAATTATAGTCAGTTCTGGTTTTAAAAAAAAAGATTCAGGGTGGAGTCTGTCTAAATCCATCTTCTCAAAGTCCCAATATTTTGGGAGTTGCTTTTTTCTTAGTTTTTCCCCTTCTTACTTTTTTCCCCCTTAAGCAATGCTTGTTTTATTTATTTTATATTCTCTCTCTCTCTCTCTCTCTCTCTCTCTCTCTCTCTCTCTCTCTCT
>NW_021604651.1:4495701-4505000 GCF_004785775.1 Grammomys surdaster
CTCTCTCTCTCTCTCTCTCTCTCTCTCTCTCTCTCTCTCTCTCTCTCAATTACTCACAGCATACCACTGAATAAACAAGGGGGTGGGTCACAGATTGCTTACAATGGTTCGTCACTATCAGACACATTTCACCTTGTTTTAAAGGGTTCTTGCTTACGTTTCTTACCTGTGGAGGGACAGCTTGAATTATCCATGCACCGAATACAATATTTGCTGTTTTATTGGGTGACATGCAGGTCTTGGGTTAATGGTCAACAATAGGATTCTATTTACTCAGGTGAATGCAGTCATCCCCCATAGCTGAGACTCTCAATATGGGCAGAGTAATCCGAATCTCCTACGACTGATCTATGTTCACTCAGTGGATGGCCCATATTTATAGAATAAGAGCACAGCCACCCTGTCTGCCTCATTGTGTAGACTTAGATGTTCAAAGTATGGATGGATGTTCAAGTCAAGCCTAAGATGTCAAAGAGCATAAAACAATCCGAGATGCATCAAGAGAATTTGAAAATAAATGCAATCATCATAGTGAAGCTTTCCAGATTCTTCCTTCAAGAACAAGTTCTGGAGAATGCTGTCAGAGAACTGGTAAATGCTATCAGTTTCCACTGGGTGGAGTCTGTCTTAGAGGCAGGAAACAGTTGTCAGATAAGCAATGTTCTATAAACAGTGTAGACCTTTAGGCTTCATTAGGGCTGGTCCAAAGTAATACATTTATATAATGATTGGGGTAGTAAAAATTTGGGATCTTTCTAAAAGTGGATATAGTATGCTAAACACAGCTCTCTCTCTCTCTCTCTCTCTCTCTCTCTCACACACACACACACACACACACACACACACTGAGAGAGAGAGAGAAAGAGAGAGAGAGAGAGAGAGAGAGAGAGAGAGAGAGAGAGAGAGAGAGAGAGGCGCCTATGGACAAAATAATTCAAATTGTATTTGTATGATGAACAGTCAGACTTACAGATGACAACCCAGTAAGTGCTCCTATAAGTCACCTCAGGCATTTTGCACACAGCTTTGACTAAGACATTGATTTGGTCAAAAAGGAAGACCAAATGCTGAGTGTAAGCGGATGGTATTGGAATCACAACCAAAAGCACCTGTCTGCCCATCTGTCATGTAGACTACACACAGCCCAGCACATATGAACAGCCTGAAAACTGAAGAAGTATCTGATGGATAATTAAATTACCCAGCAGATCTGAGATATTGCCATATTGGGGCAAAGACATGTATTTGTGCCTCTTATTTTAAAAGTTTAGACCAGGTAGATTGAGAATCTATAAGATTATAGCAAGCCATGGAAGGAGCTAGGTTTGTCCCCCAAGTAGGGCAGCAGTACCTCCTTATAGTTCTCAGGGAGGTGCCACAATGAACTGAGTGAGAACGCCTGTGTCCAAATGCCTGCTCCTCAGAGTTTGACTGTAGACATTCTGCTAGTCACCACAGTTCTTGATGTTGTTACCTGAAAATCTGACAGTGGCTTCAGAAACCATGAGGTGAGATGCCAACATGAGACACCACACGTCTGAGGACATATACTACTACTTCATGGGTGATGACTGCCACCATCGCCAGTATCATCAGCATTTCATTTTATGACTATAATGATACAGTGTGACTAGGGCACTTTGAATCAAGTGATACAGGTTAAAATTCAAAGTAGTTTATAAGTTTAGACTAATGCAAAGACCAATTGTCAAAGATACTTATAACTGGAGATGCAGGGCATCAATCTTTAGCCATAGACACAGAAATCAGAGCAGTGTTCCTTCACACAATGCTTCATTAAATATGGCTACCACAATTAACAGGGATGACAGGTCTAAACCTACTCAGCGTTTATGCATGTATATATTGTTGAGACAGTGTCTCATGTAGCCCAGGCCTAGGGCTCATGCCCTACCCAGACACAGGCTTTAACTATTCTTACACTATCAGGCATGGACTCCCTTGTATGCAGCAGGCTTCCGATCCAATCAGAAAGAGGTTGGTTGCTCCCATAATAGCCATGCCAATCTTGCACCAGTGGGCACATCTTGCTTGGCTTGACAATTGTGTCAACTTTTGAATTACAACATTACAGATACTTTGCAAACTATACTGAGGCCTGACATATGTTTTTATTTAAACTCTAGTCATTTGTATTGTGTTTAATGTACTGGGAACACTGAGTGATCTGTGCTATATTCTGTTGGGGGAGGAGCTGGGGAAGACTGAGCAACTCAGGCAAGCAGTGAGATGGCATTGGCTTCACTGAGTTGGGCTGGGCTGGGGGAACTTGGAGAATGTCACTTCTCGATGGGCTGTCTCCTATCTCAGACATTCTAGAATTCAATTCCAGGCCACTAAAGGAATTGGGAATATTGATCAGTGTTTCTCTTGCTGCCCGATGCTGAGGAGAAGCAGAAGTATCTCAATTCATGGCATGGGGGTCTCTCAGCTACCTGCATACCCTCCGTGTTATCAAAGATATTTTTTCACTCTGGACCACTGATGTTAGAGAAAATTAGAGAGGAAATGAAAACCAGGATGTCTTTGTCCTTAAGTGAGACTCACAGAATTAATATGGAGGGGCTTGGCTTATGTATTTAACAAGCCCTCCAAGTGTGTTCATAGTGAACCTAAGTTACATACATACAGCCCAGCTTTGAAATGTAGCCTCCCAGGCTCCTGTAAGGTTAATGAGAATGGGCCTCATAAAGATGTCTTTGCATTGGAGGGCACTGAAGAAATGAAGAACTGCTGAAGTATTTGGCCCTGAGGAGATATACACTAAAATCACCTTATGTATATCTTTGGTGGAGACTGACTAAATGAGTTATAACTATTCTTCATGGTGATGTGATAGGGGTTGGAATCTTCCCCCTTCAAAATGAGATGAGATTGTGTTTGGTACCCACTGACACTCCCTCCCCAGAGGCTCAGGGCTAATTACATAATGTGGTAAACACAGCCTGTCTCCCTATCCTCTATGGTCTATAAAATGTGCTGTGTTGACTTTTGCCACTATTACTGCCCTTGGCAGTGACTCCAGAGTGTCATGAAGTGTGTCCTGCTGAAGTCAAAGAGAGGCCTTGCAGGCAGCAGACAGCACAGAACCCAGAGAGGTAGCTGATATTAGGATTTGGATTCCCCAGCATTTACAGTTGTGGGGTTGTGCTTGCTCACATTTTATGCCATAATACCAGTTCATTTCCCCAGGAAACCAGATTTGGGGTTGTCAGGTTGAAAATCGAGGAACTGAGGATGTAGCCCAGTCGGGGAGTGCTTTCCCAGTGTCATCATGAAGCCCTGGGATCTGTCCCTCCTATAGTGTTGCCCCAGCACTTGGGAGGTAAACACACCTGTATTCCTTATCATTCTGTTATCAAGTGAGTTTAAAACTGGACTGGGCTGTATGAGACTTTGTCTCAAAAATAATCAAATTGAAATTTAGTATTTATATTCGGTTCTGATAGCAGTGGTGACTCTTGATTGAATGCACACTGTGTGCAGGGCCAGTTCCCTCAACACTTTGTACATTTTAGTAATCCATGGGTCCCCACAGTCCCCGTCCTCACTCCATCTGAAAGTGGAAAAGATAGAGGCTCTAGAAACCTTCAGGGATGTTTCTAAGGATGCACAACTAGTGAGCAGAAGACCCAAGATCCCTCCTAGAGTTTTCCAGGACGTTATTTCTTCCTTCATTGCACAGCTGCTCGTGCTAATGTGCAAAAACCTTTTGTACAGCTACGAGGTCAGACAACCATGAGCCACTCTCCACTTAGTAGGCAATAACAGTTTCACCAAGTTCAGGGGAACTTTGTGCTTTGGGTTACCTTTTAATCTTCTAGCATGTTCTCCACAGGCCTCATCATAGTGTGCCTGTAAATGGGTCCAACAGCTTTGCATAGGTTTGCTTTATAGAAAGTAAGCAAACTCCCATTGAAAAAGAGTCCATGTTCTCTGTGGGGCCTGGCCTCTTAGTCACTAGAGGCCCCACAGAGAGAAGAGATGCATTCCCCTTCAGTTTTTAAATTGAGTTGGTTATGTGGCTGAGGGTGCCATAAAGATTCCTGCTTTGGTTGGTGGGTATTGCAAGGCCAGCCTAGTACTTGTGGCTGTGCCTTGCAGATCGATAGGCACCAGGGAAAACATACGGTTGTTTGTTTGTTGTAACGATTTCCTAATGATTCCTAATATATTATATCACCATCACTTTAAAATTGCACGTGTGTGTGTGTGTGTGTGTGTGTGTGTGTCCCAGAGGACAGCCTGGGGTATCATCCTCAGGAATACTCCCACCTCCTTTAAGACAGGGCCTTTCCTTGGCCTGAAGCTCACCAGTTATGCTAGGATGGCTGGTCAGCAAGCCCCAGGAATCCCCAACTCTGCCTCCCCAGGACTGAGGTCACAGGCATACACCCAGATTTTTACACAGGTGCTGAGAATGGAACACGGGTCTTCAGGCTTATGTTTCTAAGACTTTACAAAACAAGCTGTGTCCTCAGCTTGTTTTTTCATTTTTTAGGGCTGTGCTTCTTAATCTCAGATGATACATCCAAGTTGTAAATTTTATCATATTCAAGTTAGCAGAACAGATTTGAGAAGGTGCTCACGTAAAATGGGATGTCTCTCCCACCACATCATTCACCATCTGTTCTTGGTGAGGAGTGTTGAGGGTCTGTAAGCACTCCCATGTCAGGATGGAGGTGACCTCCTCACATGGATACAGTTCCTGCTGTATCTCTGTGTACCGGAGAGAGGAGAGAGTGCCTCTACCTTCAGTCACTGTACCTAGGATGCTCTGCACGGTGAATACATACATTAATAAGCACACTGCAGACAAGTATTGCTGGGGCTTCCTGAAGCTGATCACTCCAGAAGCAGTGAGCACAAACTCTCCAAGAAGTTATCTAATCTGTTACCTCTACCTGAACTACACATTCTCTCCTGTTCTCTCTTGATGGCTTCATAGATTGTATCTTTGAACAGTTCCCTAAGGGTCCCCTCTGGGATTTCTTAGTCCTATGGGTTCAGCTAGACCCAACATACAAAACCCTGAGCTTGGTCACAGGCTTTGGTCACTGTGAATGCAATAGCTTGTCTTCAGATGAAAGATTGCTTGGCAACATTGGCAGTAGAGTAGGAGAGAAGGCTCAGAGTATATAGTACTTGCCGTGCAAGCCTGAGGACCAGAGAAATTCAGATCTTTCGAATCCACGTAAATCCACGTACAATCACATGTGGTAGTGTGTATGCGTAATAGCAGAACACCTAAGACAACATGAGAGGCACAGACAGCAGAATTCTTAGAGGCTGTCCAGCAAGCTAGCCTGGCACACGGTGTGATATACAGTGACAGATCCCGCCTCAATTAAGGTGGAATACTGATGTCCAAGATTATTGCCTCTCTCTCTCTCTCTCTCTCTCTCTCACACACACACACACACACGAGAGAGAGACAGAGAGAGACAGAGAGAGAGAGAGAGAGAGAGAGAGAGAGAGAGAGACAGAGAGAGACAGAGAGAGACAGAGAGAGACAGAGAGACAGAGAGAGACAGAGAGAGAGAGACCAGTGGGCCTTGGGTCAGCCACTGGCTTCATCAATGTTGTTTCTTTCTAACTTGGTAACATTTATCGAGTACCTATTGTATATCAGGTGATGATAAAGAGATGCATAGCACCCCACATCTTTGCAGCTCTGTGTTCAGCAACCAACACACTAGTTTAAATTTCCTCTTATGTCTTGTAATTGGAAAGAGACTATGTTAGCCTGAATTCATTTTAATTTACCTAGGGAAGATTGAACCATAAAATGTTTTAGGACCAGTGTCTAAGAATACTTCATGCTTTGGAATTAAATGTTAGGAAGAAGGGAAAGGCAAAGGCAGTTGTGTCCTCTTGTTCTGCTGCCCACTCAAGCCATTCCTGCTTTATGCCAGCACATGGCAGACACGAGTTTCACCTGCAGGTAAGCACTGCCCACCCACTCTCTGATGCCAGCCAGGTTCCATGGGAAAGGAACACAGCCCTTCCTCCTCAAGTGCTTCAGGATGCCTGCTTTCAGATCCAGGAATGACATTTTCATTGGCTTGGGAGCTGGATTCTAGCTTCCATCAATAAAAAGAACGTGGTGGTATGCCACTGAAGCATTCCAAGCTACTTTCCTCATGTGCTCCTTGGCATGAGGAAACAGAAAACCCAGTGGGAGTCCACAACATCCCGAGAAACTGACAGGAAAGGTGTCCCCAGGGGTGGCTTGGATACTCTCCATCTCTCCTGTTTTGGGCCTCAGGGTCACCCATACTCCCTCCTTTCTGGAGGTGTGCTAGAGAAGGCCTGCATCCAGAGCCTAATCTGAGGGGGTGTTGTCATGGCAACCACTGGGGACCAGGCCAGGGAGAAGCAAGCTCCTGTGGTGTACTGACTTAAGCTGGAACCAAATGAAAAGGGGAAGAGAGGTGAGCCAAGAGTACCATGTGAAATGGGAGCCTGGATGCCGTGGTGCTGGGGGTGTTATCAGGTGCTCACTCTTGCGTGGCAGGACGCCAGGTGTCAGGGAAGCCTGGTGAATCTGTCACTCCCTCTGAAGTCTCAGCTTGCTGTTTCACTCACCAAGTATTTCCTGAGACCCAGGACTGCATCTTGGACTAGGGAACAAGGATGCCAAACAGAGATACCTCCACACCTCTGTGAACCAAGACTTCAGAGGCACGTAACCCGAAGAACTACTTATTTTTAAATAAAATACTCTAGTGTTTTGACTCATTTGGGGGAATCATTTTATTGTCCAAAGTAGCTATATTTTTTTCTTGAGTAGAGCTGTTGGCTGTCCAAACAGTAGCTTTGAATTTCATTTACTTATTTTTTTCTCTCTTGGATAATATATGTCTTATTCTGGTGTTCAGGAGGATCTCCTTGTCAGAGGACAGGGTAGGTAAAGACAACGGAGAGCAAGTCTCTTCTACTCTACAGCACATAAGCAGCAGGGCACCACAAGCTTAGATTTCCCAGTAGGAGGAAAGGTTCATGGAGATGGAAGTCATAGTATTGTCCATACAGTATTGTACTTCATAATCCAAAGCAGATCTTGTGTGAAGAGAAGATGATGCCTTTGGACCTATATTCTTCTAGAAACATATATACTTACTTAAATAATGGGTTTGTATTAAATAAGTGAAACTGAAGAACTCTTTGGTAGGCAGGGAAAAGAAAATGGAGGGTCATAATTCAATCTTGGCTAGGTGAGCCACACTGGAAGCTGCTCAGGGACCATCTTGTAGGGAGGGTGCGCTGCAGATGGCCCAGCTGGCCTGCTTCATAGGAGTCTTTATTCTGGAGGCAGGAGTCTTGGTTGTGTAGGGGGTTGTGTGTCTATTGAAATAACTAGGAAATAGAACATTCTCCCTTGTCTACTCCCTTCTCCTCCCCTTCTTCTCTTTCCCTCCTTCACTCCCTCCCCCGCCCTCTTTCTTCTTACCTCCTACTCTCTCCTCCTCCCCCCCCACTACCCTGATGGAAGCAGCCCCATTAGGGTCACCAATGGACATTTTCATGTTCTCTCTTTCTCTAGGGACCCCATTTTCCTCAGAGCTTCAGTGTTGGGCTCATTAGAGTGGGGTCAAGACACTAAGATATAGTAGAAAAAAGACACTGAGATCATAACTGTGTTATCAGGCCATGTGGTGGTGGCTCATTATGAACAGGACCAGTAAAATGTCTCAGCGAGTTAAGATGCTTGCTGCCAAGCCTAACAATTGGAGTTCAATGCCTGGGTCCCATGCAGTGGAAGAGGAGAGCTGACTCCTTCAAGCTGTCCTCTGACCTCTACGTGCATATCTGAGGATGACCTTGAACTCATGATCCTCCCATTCCCCCTCCCATATGCTGGAATATGGGGATTCTAGGCTGGAGGTATGACATCATGTTAGGATCATGTTTGAATCTCAAATCCTTCAATCCTCTCATCAAGCTTCTTTACCCATAGTGCTCTATTGCAGAAATTGTATTTGTTTATGCTTGGGAAGGATGGAGTTTTAAAGAAACAGGCTCATTCCAGAACTCCAGAGTTTCCCTCTCGCTCTCTCTCTCTCTCTCTCTCTCTCTCTCTCTCTCTCTCTCTCTCTCGTTCTCTCTCCTAACCCCCAACTGCATTACTGCTCTTCAGTAAACCTGGGTGAGATACTCAGAAAGCTATGTTTTTTATTGGGTTCCTCCACCCCTAAGTTTTTAAATAAATAATGTAGCACACACACACACACACACACACACACACACACACCCTGGACTTGGTATCCATCTTATACTTCCTGTGGGGGATAGGATATGAGAAGAAAATGGTAGTGTAAGCACCCTGCATTGCTTTCCCTTGTTATTTCTGGCAGAATTACAGACTCAGGATTTCCCGTATTTTTCAGCATAAAGATGCTCCATGGCATCTAAGAGATGTTCAAGGCACTTGCCTTCCCAACAGAAAATCTCCAATGTGATTCCTGTGGGAAATGCTGCCAGGAAGATCATGTTGGGGTGGGGGCTAGAAGTCAGATGTCGTGTGTGTGCATCTGAAGACTTGATACAGACAACAAGCCCCTTTCCTGCTTTTCATCTCATGTTTCTTCTTTGTTGCCTGCATAATGGGATGTACAAGATTGAGTGTGAAGTGTGCTGGAATACCTTCATTTTGTGCAGGCCATCTTGTTTGGTGAGGCTCCCTGCTCTCTCTTCCTCTGCCTGTCGTGTCTAAGGAGACCTGGCAGGCTGAGATACCCTTGGGTGTTTGGCAGGAGAGCACAGGAGCCCGGCTTCTTCAGTGAGCTCACCCACCCAAAATGTCACATCATTGCTGCTCTGTTGTCTCACAGTGACGGTGAGAGACACACTCAAAGGTTAATTTCAAATCTTGTCAAACATAGATCATTAAAGGTGCATACCTTCAAAACTATCAGGAGCCAAGAGGGAGCACAAATGCAAAGGCTGTGTGGGCCAAGCACTGTCAGAATGAGGCTCTTTGAACAGTCCAGTCTGGGTATTACATCTCCACTGAGAAGTAGTGACTATTTGCAGAAGCGATGGACATCTGTCTTTTTTATCATCTTCTTTGGAGGCAGGTTTTGATATCTCTTCAATTCTTTGCTGCTTATTCTATGCTAGAGATTGCTCATATTTCTATGCACACACAGGCACAGTAACAGAAACACACGCCACATGCATACACACATATATGCATATATATATACATACACACACATACACACACACACACACACACACACACACACACACACACACACACACCACACACACAC
>NW_021604651.1:4505400-4527440 GCF_004785775.1 Grammomys surdaster
TTGTGTTTCTATTTGTTTTAATTCCTGGAAATGTATTTAGATGAAAAATACACCAGATTGAAAGATGGTCCATCTGGTGTCTTTGGCTTTGAGAAGAGCCAGTTTCATTACATCGTGGTGGAACTGATGGCTGAAAACCACATGTTTACCCTAAGTCTGGTGAATTCCATGCCTCAGAAGAGTCCTGGGTTTTATTTTCTTGGGGGTCAGGCATGGTTAGTCATTGCCAACTTTACTTCCTTTAGCTTGAGATGCTGAGAGTGGAGGGAAGCTAGGGTCCAGAGCATTTCAGATAGGAATTTTGATATTTCTGTTTGGGGGTAGGGGGTTGTTGTCATTGTTGTTGAAGTTTCCCTTTGAACATGATATTTATCCTCTCCACATATCCATTTCTTCCTGTGTTACTAGAATTTTCCTGACTGGGAAGATGATCCATTTTAAAGTCCCCTCTGTGCCTTGTGAAGACATAAGTTTAGATGCCTAGCACCCATCCATGTGAAAAAGCCCTACAAGGGAAAACATCTGTAAACTCAATATCTGGCAGGGTGAGTGTCTTAGTTAGAGTTTCATTGCTGTGAATAGATCCCGTGACCAGCACAGTTCTTATAAAGGAAAACATTTAATTGGGGCTGGCTTAAAGTTTCAGAGGTTTAGTCCATTAATAGCATGGCAGGATGGTGGCATGCAGGCAGACAAGGTGGTAGGGAAGGAACTGTAGAGTTCTACATCTCTCAGGCAGCAGGAAGAGACTGCCACCCTAGGCATACCTTGAGCATCTGAGATCTCAAACTTGGCCCCTCTTCTTCCAACAAGGCCACACCTCCTACTAGTGCCATTCCCTGTGGGCCTATGGGGGCCATTTTTATTCAAACCACAACTGATTGGTAGATTCCTAGAGCTCATGGTCAGTCATCCTGGCTGAAGCAATAAGCTCTAGGTTCAGTGAGGTAACCTGGATCAAAAATGAGGTGGAAAGAATTGAGGATAATAATTGGTATTGACCCTTGACCTCCACATGCATCTGCACACACGATAGCCCATCCCTTCTCCAGGCATACACACAGGAAAAAAAATACATACACACACACGGACACGCGCACACACACACACTTCCCCACAGAAAATAAAATTGAGCAAAAATAATTTGAAAAATGTGAATACCTAGAGCTAGGCAGTTACCTCAGCTGTCAAGGTGCTTCCTATACAAGCACAATAACCCAAGTTCAATCCTTAAAATTCCACTTGAAAGCCAGGCATGCTGATGCATACTTGTGATCTAAGAGGAGGTGTAGACAAGTGGATTCCTGGGGCTCACTGGCCCGCCAGTCTGCCTGGTGAGTTCCGGGCTAATGAGAGACCCTGTCTAAAAGTAAAAGTGGAGGCTTCACGAGGTATGATACCAGAAGTCCTGTTTTGTCACACACACCCCCACACACCCACCGCCCCCCCACACACCTGCCACATTAAGTAAGCAATTTGAGGGTTCCAGCCAAGCTATGGTGTCCATCCTTAATGCGTTTATTTTCTAGCTTCTTACATTCTCAATTAAACCTATTTTTTATTGAAATGAACTGAAAACTGACGACTACTTGTGGTGGGTTTGTTTCTTACAAAGAGCAGGGGTTTCCAAGGTGGTGTGCTTAATGAAAATTTGCTTCTCAATAGCAGCAGTTACCTTGAACAAACAGGAGCTGCAGCCTCCTGTGAGGGAATCTCACCTGTCAAGAGACATTAATCTGCCAGCGAGGAGTGGAGGCTAGGCGCTGTGCTTAATTATTTAAAACTATATTTTTTTTTTCTGAAAACATTTCTCAGACCATCCTGGCTCCTTTTGTTGCCTATGGACATTGGCAGTGACAGTTTGTGCTTTTGCTGAGACGGTTCTAAAAATACAAGAGAGGATTGTGGGTATGATCAAAGTTCAGGGGTATTGTGATTTCCTGAGTATGTTTTGTGAAAAATAGTTACTTGGAAAATTCAGATGAAGGTTTATGTGTGTGTGTGTACATGTGTGTACATGGATATAAGGGCATATGCTCCCTTGGCATTTATTTGTGAGGGCCAAAGTCAAAGTGAGGTATTTTTCTCAATTGATTTCCACCTTTGTGTTTTGGGATGGGGTCTCTCACAAAACTTGACGCTTATGGATTCAGCCAGACTGGGCAGCCAGTGAGCTGCAGAGATCTGTCTGCTCTCCCTCCCCAGCCCACCAGCAATATGGTTATCAACCCATAACACTATACTTGACAGTTTTATTCGGTTACTGCCAATCCAAACTCAGGTCCTGATAGTTTTGTGGCAAAGAATGTGACCAATTCAGCCATCTCTGTGGCTTTCAGATGAAAACACCTTGTTCCTTCTATGGTTGAGTTTATATAGTGGATGTAAACTTACCCAGGAGACCAGCTCAACACCTGGAACACCTTTACTAGCCAAGGTCTGCAAAGTATAGCGAGCGAGCCGGTAAGGCCGGCATGGCCAGGATGTTTTCTTTGGAAGGAGTGATTTTCTGCTACACAGGTAAGTGCTCTTTAAATATTAGCCACGGAAGAAGTACCTGTCCTCACACTGGCCCTGGCCACTTAGTAAAGTTGTGCACTTTTACCTCATAAACTACTGATAGGGAAGGGGCTCATGAAAACTGACCCTTAAACCATAGTGATGTCAAACTTCCTAGAGAAAGGGTGGATTCAGACTTCCAGTTGAAAAAGAAGCAACTGAAGCAGATGGTCAAGCAGCATTGTTAGCCACCTTGTAGGTAAGCTCAGGTATGTGCAAGACTGCTGTAAGCACTGAGAGTTAAGGGGGTGTGTGTATGAGAGGGGCAGCCGCTGTTGTACTAAAAGAGCTCAGGGTATTTGCTGTTTATAAAGACTGTCTTGTTTGATGGAGTTAAATCTACACTGCTCATCTGCCCCAACTGTTCAAAAGTCATTAAAGTGTTTAAAATAATATCCTCACCGATAGGAAAGAAAATACATTCATCAAAAAGGCCTAATCAGTCACTGGGTTCTCTTCTGCAGTTTCTAAGCCCAGTATTTTCCACTTCTCGGTGAGTATGTGAGCTACAAGATCTGTGGGGTGTGTTATTAATGTCCTGGTGCTGAAGATTTAGCCTAGAGTCTCGCACATGCTAGAAAATCACACTACCACTGAAGCATACCCCCAAGCCCTCTAATTGGTTGTCTTCTGTCTTTGTTACTAAGTTGTGCAGGTTGGCCTTGAACTTAAGATCCATCTACCCCAGCCTCTGGAGAGGGATGACAGGCCTGCTTTGGACGTGCCTGGCCAGGTTGTGAGTTCCAAGCCTGAGCCTTACCCTTCTCATTGTTTTTGTTGTTCTCTGGTCTCGAACTCTTTAAGAGAAGACATCAGATCTGTCTGCTTCTTGGGATGTGACACCTGTCTGTGCTAATGCATCTGTGAGAACACTTGTGTGGAAAACAGAAAGAAGTTCAAAATGCTTCCCTCCCTGCCCTTTTCTCTCTTCAAACATAGCCTGGATATATGTAAGAGCAGCCACTCAGGATGAAGATGCTGATGGCCTCCAACCATCTGCCTCTGCAGATTTGCATCTCCCTCCCACCTTCATCCTCAATCCAAATCCTTGAGAAAAAGTACAGTTTTCCAATCCTGCCGACCCACCAGCAGCTTTGGGATAAAGATGAAATGGGGTCTAGTTGATTTTGAAAAGTTTCCATTTAAAGAAAAGGACAGATTCAGTTTTGCTGAATGACTGAAATAAAATGTCTCCGACTCTGTTCTCCATGAGGACTGAATTTTTCTAAAGGAAACCATCCCTAAGAAATGCCACAACACATATATTCCTCTGAAGGAACAATCGCTAAGGGGACAAATGAAGTCTAACTCACATATATTCTACTAGCAACAAAAATAACTGTCAGCTGTGTTGTCTGTCTGTGGCTCCCTGCAAAGAGAGAAGAATTTGGTTTTCAGGAGACATTCTGGAAGGTCGTGCATCCTGGTCTTTGAGGCCGATGCTCTGCCTCTTTCTTGGGTCTCTGCTTTCCTCTAGACACCAGACCTACAGCCAGAGGCGACCAAAGCATCATGAGAGTCAGCACTGAATCCGCTCATGAGTGAGCCATCAGAGCCACATGGTGGCTACAGAGAGCTGGACATGGCTTCCCTCCTGAGTTTCTTCTGCATTGGAGGAGTTACCTGGGCTAGACCGAATTACATCTGAATGGGATAGAGTGAGAGAAGCGAATCTAGAGTCTGTAGTCAGCATGAATCACTAGGACACTATCCAGACTCATAGGGAGAAGGACCAGAGCCAGATTTTTGTATTTAAAAAAAAATGTTTATGCAGCTGACAGCTGTATGTGAACAGTCAGAGTTCTTTGCAATGAACATCTTAAAATATGGGAATCAAGATTATTGGTTTTGGGTGAATACCAAGTGGTTTGGAACTACAGGATTGGTTGTTACAAGGGCAAAAGTGGGAGGGGTGGATTTGAAACTTTGAGTATAGAAAGAAATTAAGGATTGTGAAATGAGGAGTCTTTCCCCGCTTAGGGAACTATTTATACAGTCCCCCACAGCTTAGGCCCAGAGGCACTTGTAGGGCATTAGAGTGATGATGTCCTTTCCACCTCTACAGGGAAGAAGAATGTGGAATGTTGCTTCCGCAGTCCTCAAGCCAGTACCCAGCTATGTGCGTAGGGTAGAAGCTGGAGGCATTAGCAAACAGCACCACCTTGATTTGTGCTTGTTCTATGGATACACTCTAGAAAGTCAATCAAAAAGATTATGGCAGGGCTGGGAAAGTGGCAGAGCCTGGAAAGTGCTTGTTAAATGAGCATGGGGTCCTGAGTTCACATCCCTAGGATTCATGTCAAAACCATGCCTTGCTGCTTGTACATGTAATCTCAGAGCTAGGGAGACAGAGACAGGTGGATTCCCATAGCTCATTGGCTGGTCAGTCTAGCCAACCAGTGAGCTCGAGATTCAGTGTTAGACTCTGTTTGACCACACAGGAGGCAGAGGCAAACAGGTCTTTATGAGTTTGAGGCCCCCTGATCTACATAATGAATTTTAGACCAGTGATACCCTGCCTTTAATTGATTAATTAATTTAAAAGATGGAGAGGGATAGAGAAAGACATTGGACACATGTAGACCTGAACACACACATGACCACACACAGGCATGGAATACAACATTCTCAAACAGAGAGAACCAACAAAGAAACTCACAATCTGTCCTGTGCCCCCCCCCAACCATGCACACAAAAATATTAAACAGGGCAAGAAAGTGTGCTCTCCCATCTGGAATGCTTCCCATAGAGCATGTACTGACGTGTCCAAACAAGCCATTTTTGATCTGGTAGAGCAAATCCAGTTTCTGAAACTACGGTCTGATACATGTTGCTTCTCCTCCAATTTCCCCCTGGCTTAAGGCTTTCTGTTCTAAGAGAAGCCCCAGAGTCACCACTCACTTCAGGAACTTGGGTAGAGCAGTGTTAGAAGGTCAAGAAGCTGGCTCAGTGAGATAGAGAATTTGCTGTACATGCATGATGAACCAGAGTTCAAATCACCAGCACCCAAAGAAGCCAGGAATGGGTGCAGAGTCAGGAGGATTGCTGGGACTTCCAGCCCACCAGCCTAGATCCTGATTGAATGAGAACCCCTGTCTCAAGGGAGTGTGGCAGAAAGTGACAGAGAACAAATGCACTTCCTACATTTATCATTCCCCTCTCAACATTTCTTGAGGCTTACAGTAGCCTTCTGCTCTTCACTATGTTCTAGTCAATGAGGAGTAGACTAGGGTCTGGGCTCAAGAGTTAAATTTGTTAACTTCTGCCATGGGGCTGGAGGACAAACACGTCCTAGGCACCCTGTGACAGATGCTTACTGAGTGCCAGTGAGCAAGCACTATTGTTTGGTGAGGGTGGGAGATGACATGAAGGCCCAGAACTTTAGGTTACATGATAAACAAGGCTACAAAGCTGCTAACATGCTTGCCTTACAAGCATGGGGACCTGAGCTTGAGCCCCAAGCCCAGGCTTTTCAAAGCTTAGTGTGGCGGTCCATGTCCTTGTCATCCTAGGGCTGAGGGAGGTAGGAAGGGCCCTGAGGCTGGATCAGTCCCAGGCCAATGAAAGACCCTGGCTCAAAAAATAGGGTGAAAAGCAGTTGAGGAATGACAGAAAGAGTGACCTCTACACTAAGATGCACACATTACACATACAGAAAGGGGGCGGGCAAGAATAAGGGAAAAGAGGAAATAGAAAGGAAGGAAATAAAGTAAAAGCGATGGGAGGGAGTGAAGAAGGAAACAGCTAATTCACATCACAATAGGATAAGAGCAAAGGTACAAATGCCATCTGGTCTTGGCCAGAAGACAGGTAGAGAACTATGGACTTCATATTTTTTAGCAATTAGGTCTAGAGATTCAGCCTCCTCCCTCCTGGTGTGAAGTCATTCTTGCCCTCTAGACCTTGAGGAAATGGTCAGTGCAGCCTCCAGGAATGCTTCAAAGCCAAGTCTGAGATTTCAGACCTGCCCATAGAAAAGCTGCCCCAGCACAGCAAAGACTAAGCCACCCTGAAGCCTTTGCCACTGTCATCCGGAGAACAGTACAACCAGGCATCACTAGGTGGCATAGCTGCCCTGGTGTATTAGTCTTCTAAAGCTACACTCGTAACTGCCATGGGATGCTTTGATCATGTGCCTGAAAGAATTCTGGGGATGACCTAGGCCAAGATGGTCAAGAGGAAGATTCCATTAGCAGAGAGCATCCTGGGATTATCTCAAAGAAGTGATGCAGTCATATCTACAACAATAAGCACCTGCCTGTCAACATCCTTCCTGCCCTGGGCACGGCTGAGTACACATCAAGCCTTTACATTGGGATCAATATATCCCAAGGGGGTAGGTCTATTCAGCACCTCCAAGACCACAATTCCCACCCCCACCCCCAATATATGTGACATATTTTAAAATTCCCCCCTTATCCTTTGCCATTTGTAATGATAATACAACTTTGTATTTACAAAGGAACCATACTCCTCCCACCCCTTGGGCATCCTGCTTTCCCAATTCAGAAGAACCTTCCTATGAGTGGTACAGCCTCAATACCATCTGGGTGCTGTGTTATTTTGCTGAGTGATTAGTCAGTATGTCAGTCAGGGTTCATGTGAAAAACAGAACTGATACAATAAATATACTTTTAAAGGGAATTTACTAGATTGGCTTATACCACAAGGGCTTGGTAGTCAACAGTGGCTGTCTTCACACCAGAGAGAGCAAAAATCCAGTAGCTGCTTAGTGCAAAAGTCAGATTCCCCTGCCTCCACTACAATCTGGCCCTAAAACCTGGAGGGTTCTTGGAGAATTATTGCTCTTCCATGTGTGTTGAATGGCCAAGAAACTGAGTTCTAATGTCAGCAAAGAATGATGGCAGTGGCAATAGCAGCAGCGGCGGCAGCAACAAGATGCCACTAGGGTAGGCAAGGCTACCAGCACAACATGAAGGCAATCAGGAAAAAAAAAAAAAAAAACCCTTTTTTTCTTTCTTTTTATCTGGGCTGCTACCAGAAGGGACTGTTCACATTTAGAGTGAGTCTTTCTACTTCAATCAAAGGATCAAGAATCCTACATAGCTCCCTAAAGGACTGGTCAGTTGCTTATGGATCCAGTCAAGTTGAACCCAGTTTGACCATCACAGTTTAAAAGCATGAACCAAGTGTCCAAAATTAGAGGGTGCAACTTTTATTGACACCTCCAGGATGATTGTCACTAATTCCCTGCCACTTCTGGAGACATGTAGAAGTCACTGAAGCAGGATCCACTGGCAGTCTCCTGTTCATTGCTGTACCCAGTTTGTGGTTTATTTTGATAAGTTAATCAACTCAAGCCTTGATTTCATCACCCACAGCCTGGGGTGATAGTGGCAACTATGTCATTGTAGTGAGGATCTATAGGGATTCTTCATATGAAGCAAGTGGGATCGGGCCTGCCACTTAAAGCTCCATTGAAAAGTCAACCTTGGCATCCTCACCACAAAAATCATGGCAGTTGAGGCTGATCCTGGCTCCCTGGGTCTAAGCCCATGTGTGTTTTACTCTTCCTGACCTTTATGTTCTTTCTACTAAGCCTGTTTCTTCCTCTTACTGCTTAAAGCAGGCCTCATTAAACTTCTTCACTCATAACCCATTTTCAACCATGGAATTTTGTAGTTGACACTGAATACCATATAAGACAGCCATGAAGATCAGACATTTACTGATGATGAATTGTAAGACTTTATTTTAAAATAATTCTTGGGGTGCTGCTCATGTGGTTCAGTTGGCCCACTGACAGCCTAACACACGCAAAGCCCTGGCCTCCATCCCCAGAACTGAGTGAAAACTGAAAGTGTCTCTTGTCTGCAATTTGACACTCAAGGAAGATCAGATGTTCCAGGTTATCCTTAGCTTCATAGCGAGTCTCTGAGGCCAGCCTGGGCTAAATAAGACCCTGTCACAAGACAAAACTAGAAAAGAATTATTGGGCATACATACAATTTTGCCATTTATTTAAAAGTAAAGCACATTGCATTTCAAAAATTTGCACACCAATGAGATGGATATTCTTTCTCTATTTTTACCTAAAGCATTGAGTCTTGGCGGCATGTTTGATACTGCAGGGGATGCAACATCTTCAGTGTCTATCAGAGTTAGTGCATATTTTGGTTTATAATCATCAGTGTGTCACTCCTCACATGAAGATGTAGTGCAAAAGTGGAAAAGGAATGTTTCTGGCTATTTCAGAAATTGTTAAAAATTCTGCCTGAATCCCAAGCCAAAATTCATTGAGCAACTAAATTTTAATGAAACTCTAGTCATCAACTCAAGCTGAAATTTTTAAAATGAAACATTGTAACGCTGTATGATCCAAAGACTTACTAATTTAATACTCATATGCTGAGGAATGATGAAGAAAATATTGAGTCTCTGTTTTCAGTAATAAAACATGATGTTTCTGTAAGAGCAAAAGTTTTCTATGCACAATAAAACCACTGTTGTCGTAACGTATAGTCGTCTTGAATCTTAGCCCAAATGTTTCAGGCAGTAGTAAGGTTGTGTAACGTAACATCGGCGAGCACCGACAGAGACACTATGGATATGTTACCTGTTGGATTTAGAATTTGGTTTTCCTTGGCACACATTCAGAAGCCTTTTACTGTTGCCAAATGTTTCATGACCCTGACATTCATTATGGGACCCCATATGGAATCATGGCCCAGAGTATAAGAAACCAGGGTCTCCACCCAGCTGCCTGGGCCTTGAGTTCTTTTTCATACATGTACTTTCAAAGAGGTTCCTGAACTCCTTGCAGACATAGATCAGATATATGAAGGTGTCCTTTTGATCCATTGCTGTCTTAGCCACTTTTCTGGTTAGGACAAAAAACACATGATAGTATCAATTTGGGGAAGGAAAGGTTTATATTGGCTCACAGTTTTAGAGTACAGTCCATCGTAGTGAGGAAGTCATGGGGGCAGAAACTTGAGCAGAGAGATGAACTTTGTGCTAGCTCTCTTTCTCCTTATACAGTCCAGCACCTAGCTCATGGAATGCTCATGCCCACAAAGAAAGGTCTTCAACCTCAATTAATCCAGTCTAGAGAGTCACAGGTATACCCAGACCTTTGTCTCCTAGGAGGTTCTGTTTCCTGTCAGGTGAATGGTATTAACCTTCACAATTGTCAACATGCTTTAAGAGATTCATTTAGCTGCCAAACACTATCTCCTAACACAGGGGAGATTCTCAAGGCTGGCTTTAAACTTTTGTCAGAAGTGTCTTACTGATGGGAACTGCCGGGGCAAACACCAAGGCTTCTGTGCATGGTAAGGACGTGTCCTACCACCTAGCAGCACAGTAACTCCCTCCTGGAAAAACAAACACTGAGAATAAGATAAGTTCCCTAAACTTTGTTCAACAATTCAGCAACTGCCCATTGCTTTCTGTCAAGGACTTGAGTTCTTTCTATTTCCTGAACTTACATTTGATGCTTGGAGCACACAAAACACAACCTCACAGACATGTACATAATTTAAAAAAGAAAAAAGAAATCTTTTTTTAAAATGTCTGCATTAGACCCCACAGACAGAGGTTCTTAACCTCAGCTATGAAAGATGACAAAAGATACATAGGATTCCTACTGTGAGTTTTGTGATCCAGACAGTGGACTCAGAACTGGTTTCGATGTTTTTCACCTGAGAACTCGTTACCTTATTGAAAGCTCTGAGAAGTCCTGCTGATTAGAAACATTTTTAACTTTATTTAACCTACAGTCTCCAGACCACTACCAGCATGGGAACTGGTTTTGAAGCATTTTGATTAAGGAGCCACCTGTAGACCAGTAGTTAGAAATGCTGGGTTTGAGGGTGTGCACTTCACGAAAGCTAGGCTTGAAGTATTTCTTAATGGCATCTTTGAAATTGTTGTTCGAGGACATGACTTTGTAAGGAGACTGGCTTCTGTAACTTTTTTGTCCATGTCCCTAAAAGCATTCAAGGCTGCATCAGGACCAGCCTTGTGCATCACACGTGAACAGGGAGATGTTAGAGATCTTTTCCCAGGCTCAGCTATGGACTGAGCTCCAACCCCAGTGGCATTTGTTTGGAGTTGTGTGGCTTAACGTATCTGTCTCCTCAGATGCTGTGCCAACCTTCTAGACACCCACTTTAACCATCAGAAAACCATCATGAAAGCAACAAAATAGTGCCAAGGACACTCTCTGTGGTTTCTCCCAAAACTCCAACACTGAGATGTCAGGTCTGACCAGCTTCAGCAGTGTTCAGACCTTCATTGTACCCCAGGGATACTACTCAGAAAGGCTGCCTCAGCGGAGAACTTTTAGAAGTAAAGTCCAAGAGAGTTGTCAGTACGATGGAAAACAGAAGTGAAGGTGGTGTGGGAGAGGGTCAAAGGTGACACTGTGCACTACCGGATCTGAGGCCACACTGAGGTTTTACTTACTAGGAGTGCTGTGCCGTTGAAGAGTAGAGGCCTCCAGGGAATCCCACACCCACCACTCTCCACAGGCTCCGTCTGGAGCTGGGGGGACAGCTCAGTTTGCAAAGTGCTTGTCATAAGGAATGATCCCCAGAACCCAAACAGAAAAGCCAGGCTTCATGCCATATATTTATAATCTTGATGCCACAGAGGCAGAAAGGAGCCGTCAGCCTAACTCACTTTCCAAGTTCCAGTCAATCGAGACAAACTGTCTCAAACAACAAAGTGGGCGGCTCTTGACAAACACTCTAGAGGTTGACTTTTGGCTTTTGCATTTATTCGTGTGTGTGTGTGTGTGTGTGTGTGTGTGTATGCGCACACACACATCATGTTCCTCCACACATGTGAACATGTGTATATACAGTCATAGGCATGTGTGTATACACCTATGCATCTACACACACATGAATCTTCTGTTGGGATTCCCACTCTCACTGGGATTGGTCAAGGGCACTGGATAGATCCTGGTCTGATTGACTGACTCAATTTTAGTCCTAAATGTAAGGAATTTTTAAAATCATGCATGCCAGCAGGTGTTCCTGTGAGCTGAGTAATCAGACTGGGTTGGCTGTGAGATCCAGGGCGGATGCTCACAGGCTTCTAGGACAGAGGTAATAGTGAAGAGAGCCATGGACAAGGGCCTTCGTTCTTTATGGCTCTTCACCAGTGGTGGACAATCTGCTTCCAGGAGGACCTCTGTGGCCTCATGGAGCTACTTGTGTCTCTGTGTCCCAGCTATACAGAAACAGGAAACCAGGACACAGTGTTCAGCTCCCATTTCCTGAGCTAAAGTGGCCACTGGGGTAAGTGAAATTGAATAAGCAAGGGACTAGCTATCACAGGCTCAGTACATACTGAGGGGATCTGTATAGAATTTAACCAGCAAGATGGCTTAATCTCACTGTATTGTCAGCGTTCCTGAGTTTCCAGTGGCGCTGCATGTGAGGAGATGAACTAGGTTCAATCTTGAGCACTCAGTTTAGCCTCTTTTAGGTGTGTATACATTTCCCAAAGCCCTGTCTAAAAGATGGCTAAATAAATGTTGGAATCTTCTGCCTCTGGGGAAGTTTTAAAGTTGCTCATTCCAATTACTGTAGGAACAAGAATCCTGATGGGCTGGTTCTGCCCTGGAAAAGGAAACAGAGACCTCAGATTTCTCATTGATTTGTGTCTTTGTATTTTGGAGTATTCTCAGTACCCTTGTTCTGATTTATTTCTCCAGAACAAGGTGAAGACACTCCGAAGAGGTGTTCCATTTGCCCTGTTGAGGAAGAGAATGCACAGAAGCTTTGGGGCGTCTCTCTCATCTTGATGCATTTCACTCCATACTTGCAGAAACCCAGGTTTCTTGGTTTCCCTTATCAGGAAAAAAAAAATACAAGTAGAGAATAGTGTTTTGAAACATTTCAAAAGTCAGGAGACAGGCTGAGGAGGCATAGGCATGAGTTCAAATCCCCATGAGCAATATAAAGAGACAGGTATGGTAGTTTGTATGTAATCCACATGCCAGGAGGCAGAGACAGGAGGATCCCTGAGACTCACCATCAGCCAGTCTATCCAGTTGGTGAGGACCAGATTCAGTGAGAGATCAAAACAGATAGAGAATGATAGAGGAAGATACCGGACTTGACTCTGGGTCTCCAAATATACATACATACATACATACATACATACATACATACATACATACATACACATGCACACATACATACATACATACAACATACAAACGTACTTGTACCCTCTCACACACAGACACATACAAGAGGAAAATAAAAGTAAGGATCCAAATCTGCCCTCCAGATATCCTGTGTTATCACATAGTACTTTGTGGGAAAGGCTTCTCTGGGGTACCTATGCCATGTGCCAGGAAACTAGAAGCTCAAGTCCCTGATTGTCAGACCTGATGATCTTCAGAGCCCCTGTGTGATAACATCATAGAAGAGCCTCAGTGCCACTCAGGTCTGTGGCACTTCTCAACCATATGCCTTAGAGAACAACTGGAAAATATAACTATCGGGCTTACATCAGAGGTGTCCAGAGGATGGCTGGTGGCCCTTGAATTTAAGAGGTGAAGAGGTAGCTCGGGATCTGGCTCAGTCAATCAGTGCTTGTTGTATAAGCATGGAGATCTGAGTTTAATCTTCAGAATCCATGCTTTTTTTTTTTTTAAAGCACAATGCGGTGGTATATGACTGTGAGTCTAGCTGAGGGAGGAGAGGATAGACAAACTGTCAAAGCTTGCTGGTTAGCCAACCTAGCAGTATCAGTGGGTCCCAGGCCATTGAGAGACCCTACAGTGGGAGCACAGAGCCATCTTGAGCAACAGATACTCTGAGGGAAGAGTCTAAAGCTTGCAAACCTCACTTCCATTTGACGAAACATGTGACTTACCAGGGGACTGGCTCTGAATTCCTTTGAGAGCCCTTGTTTTTCACCCAAGCAGTCTCCAAGTCAGAAGAACCTGACCTGGAGTTCACAGGAGGAGAAACTTCTTTGTCCTCCAAGGAGGGCTGGTTGGAATCCATATGACCATCTGGCTGGCTCGTTTCCCTTTGGTCCTGTGTAATATTCACCCAAGGCTTTGTTGATTACTTTTAACTGTATTGAGCAGCACCAGGAAAAGTTCTTTGAGCACTCCTATCTCTGTGACTGCCCTGAAGAAACGCTTTGCAGCTCATGCAGGTAAAATGTCAATCTTCAACATGGCAGTAAGGCAGGTGACAGGGGCACACTGTTCCTTATAACCAGTCTGTCTCATTTTACTAGAGGATCATCAGCTAACTAAAACATGCTGGCTTTCTCCCTAAGCTTTCTGGGAAGGCCAATTCCTTGGTTACTTGTCATAGTTAGTAGGATTTTGACAGCATTTTACCAGAATGAGAAAGAATAAGGAAGTTGATCAGGCCAAACAGCAACTCTTCTCCTTCCTCCTATTAATTGAAAGAGAAAAGAATCCAAGACAGACCTTCCATGCTCCTGGACTCCTCCCCCTTTTCCATACATACCCAGCTTCTGGATCAAGATTCTCTCTCAAGTCTCATGTCCTCTGGCTCCCTGATTCCTCAAGTTCAACTGTTTTTCCTGCCTGTCCACAACCATCTCCCCAACTCTCTCTGTGCTATAATGTTGGATGGTGGAGGCTGGTATGGGAATCCATTGACAGGAGACAGACAGTTTCCAGGACCATTCTCCACATCCCACGTCATCCTCTTCTCCAGGTATTTGCTTATAATTAAGAAGCCAGAACAATGGTCAGATACTCTGTTTCTGCTGAGGGTTTTCGATGTAGGAAGGCGTGACATGGAGTGTTGATGCAGACCAACTGCTGTCGGATATTTGATATGTCAGAGCCTTCAATATGCATGTGCCTCAGCCTTCCCTTGGCCTGGCATTTATCTCTGCTCTCTGCCTTACTCTGACATCATCTCCTATATATTCCTTGCTCCTCCTCGGATGCTTTGGGTACTGAGGATTCCAGGAGAAACCACTGGTCCATTGTATCCTCCTTTCTGTTTCTATTCTAGTCTCAAGCTGTTTTTGCCCCGTAACCTTGAAAAACTTCATCCTCTCTACTCTGGCATCATAAACATTGCTTATAGTTCACCTGTGTTTATACCTGGATATTTATAACCAGTAGGTGTGGGGAGGGTCCTAGGATTCCAGGTTCTGAGTTCTAATGTGCTTTTGTACATTTCAAGGATCACATTATCACAAGGACTGATTCTGTGGGCTGCTAAAATGAAAGGTGATTAATCTGGCAAGAACATCAATATTAATGACTTGAAAAGAGCGCCAGGCCAGGCCAGGCCAGGCCAGGATCTTTTCCCAAGGGTCTTGTGTACAGTAACTTTCTAGACACAACTGATTTATTCATCGGACGAATATTTATCAGGTGCCTCCTGCACACAAGTGAGACACTCAAGTTCCTTGGGCAGTGTTTTTTGAATGTGACTGTGCAGGCAAGATGCTGGGCATCTGTTAAAAGCGGATGCTGATGCAGTCTGTCTGGGTGGACCTGAGATTCTGCATCCTGTCAACTTCCTCACAAACAGCAGTGCTTCTACAGATCACATCATAGTTGGGAAGAGTCTAGACCAGTGCTTCCCAGGGGAATGCATGGCCTAGGTCACTCATCACAGATACATACATGGTTTTAAATAGTTGAAAAGCCATATTTAAAGGAAGAGTGGCCGAGAAATGGCTCCATGGATAAATTGTTTGCCATGCAAAGTTTGAAGATCAGAGTTCAAGTCTCCACAAACCATGTTAAAAAAAAAATTCATGCAGGCATGGTATCTCACCTGTAATCCCAGTACTGTGGAGGCAGAGGTAAAGGATCCCCAGGGCAAGAGCAAGCTCAACTAGGCAAATTGGTAAGCTATAGGTTTAGCAGAACATTGCCTCGGTGAGTAAGGTAGAGAGTGATAGAGAAAGAAAACTGATGTTAATCCCAGGTCTCTACACATACCTATATATGTTGTATATGGGCATCCACATACCTAGGCTCCCACACATACACATATACATGCATACATGCAAGCACGTGTGTGCATATATACACACACACACACATGCACATGCACACACAGTACAAAATTAAATTTAAAATAAAAATAAATAGATGGAGAGCATTTTGAATATTTGTTGTTTTACACTAGTATGTTCAAAACATGGCATTAACATGCCATCAGAAGGAACATGTTCAGATTTTCACAACCTGGCATCACTTTGCATGTACCTGCTTTTTTTCCTTTGGATGTGGACACATCCAAGATGCACAGTGACCTCACATAGCCATGAGCTCACAGAGCCTACATTACTGACTCATGGTGGGTAATGTAGGAAAAATGACTCCAAGAGAAGCAGAAGGGGACACAAGGGGCCTGGCACTGCAGCTCAGGGCCACGTGGTTGCCTTGGTACAGTAGCATCTTCAGACTCACAAGTGTGAGGTCAGATAATTCCCCACACCCCTGTGAACACTGAAATGGAATTGTCAGCTCTAAGCCAGTGGCCTGGAAGTGGGTCATATTTTCTTTTCCATCCCATTCTAATGTCAAGTTGCTTGAAAATGCATATGTATGTTAGGGACGTGTCTGAGAGGAAATCCTGCCCTAACATCTGGTTCCCTTTCACGATTCTGAGATCAAGGCCTTTGAGCATAACCTAGCTGTTGGCACCATGTTATGGCTTGGGTGTGGCAGAGTACACTCTGAAGCTTCTTTTCACTTGATGGACTGGGAGAGGAGAGGAGGAAGAGCCATCAGAGAAAGGGGACCAGGTAATATGACGTGGCATGGAGATGCACAATAATCAGATTCTTTTTCTTTTGTCTCCTGCATTCTTTTCCATTCCTTACTATCAGTCCTTGGTGCTTCTATACACACTTTAGAAGGTTCTCTATCTGGATGGGACTTGGAAGCCATCACACAAAGCAGCCCTGGGAAGTCAAGGTCAGTCATAAACACTGGCCACGTTTACATGGTTGTCTGGAACTGGCTGTGATGCTGGGCCTGGGATCTCAGTGTTGGGTTGCTCTCTGAGAACTGCTGCATTCAGAATCTCTGAGGAGCTGCCACAGTAATGGCAGTTAGTACTCATTGGGTATCTCTGTGTACGGAGAGTTTGACCCAAATTTCATTTTCACTAAGTTTTTAGTGGGACAGCATTTTCTCCAGGAGGATCAGGACTGAGCTGGAGTCCTCTTCTATGAGGTAAGGAAGGATATATATTACAACTGCCTCCTCTGTGTCCTGTCACTTGGGGTTGATTTGTACCTTAAGTGTCCAGGACCATGGATGAATGTTGGCTCTGGGGTCAGATTGCCTAGGTTGAACTTCAGGCAGGTATTTCGTCTCCTGTGAGTCTTAGTTTCTCTGTCTCTTGGGCTCTACAGTGATAGTTACATTTGCTGCCCAGGTTGAGAGATAATTATGTGATAATTAAAGTAGAGGTGCTTGTGGTGTCTTGGAGAGGTGGGTGTCACCATCATCCATGCTATCATCAATTGTCTTACTAACCTCACCACCATCCTCACCATGATCAATAGCATCACTGGCACCGTCATTGTCATTATAGTAGTCACCATCATCATTATCACCAACACCATCATTGCCAACCACCTCTGTCATCACCACCATCACCAGCATCCTTATTACCCCTCAGCCGGTCTTCCCAGCCTGACTATAGCTGGAAACAGTCTGAACAGGATGAAGGTGTCAACTTGAACGAAACTAAAAATCACCTAGGAGACAGTTATCTGGACATGTCTGTGAGGTATTTCTAGATTATGTTAATTAAGATAGGAAGACTCCTGCTAAACATGGGTAGCACCATGCCATGGGCTGGGATTCCAGACTGAATTTAAAAACTAAAGATAAGATGAATGCCAGAATTAATGAATGGAATGTGCTCTTGACTGTGGATGTAAGGAGGCCAACTGCTGCACATGCCTGCTCCATGGCTTTCCCACTGTGATGAACCATCAAATGGTGAGCCATAATCAACTCTTCTTTCCTTAGGTTGCTTTTATCTGGTATTTTGTAACAGCAATGAAAAGAGTAATGAATATCAAAGTTCTAGATATCTGGCCCCACTCACTTCCCAGTCCTCTCTACCCCGACATCCTCTTTCCTGAGCTGATGAATAGGAGGCTGGATCTTTTCGTTACTTTTTTTCATTTCCCAAATAACAGTGTTTCTGGAAAAGCTTGCAAACACAGTTCCGACTCCTTCAGGCAAGCACAAATGAAGTACATGAAGAACGTGTCTAGCGATTCCCAAAGGAGCAGGCTAGGGTGGAAGGATGGCAAGCTGGGGTGGGAAGACTCAGGAGAGAAGCTGCTGGTCCAGCGCCATCCGCTATTGAGTTATCACGCGGCTGCTCAGCCAGCTAAGTACAAATTAATCTCTTGTGGCTGACCAATTATGCATAGTCTTTAGGGAGAAAACAAGTTAAAGAAAATGTGTTAGGTAAAGCAAGGGCTAGCAGCTCTTGAGCTGGGAGGAGGGGCAGGCTCACTCTCTGTCAGGGCTTATTTTCACAACTGTAGTCCAGCAAATTTACCAGCATGCATAATACAGGAACCACATCTAATGGTGTGTGTGTGTGTGTGTGTGTGTGTGTGTGTGTGTGTGGTGAGGTGGACAGGCATCTGCTTTTCAACAGATGCTCACCCCATGTTCTCTGCTCTCCCTTCCTGGCTCTCTCCTCCCTCACCCCTTCCTCTAACAGACAGAGAGCAGCCCAAATAGCCCCTGAGCTCATCTCTTCTCTGCTGCTCTTGCCTCCTGGAAATTATAAAGTTGTTTTCTTCAACCCCATCTGCGAGATCTGCACTTCCCAGAGCTGTTGTTGTCTTACCAAGTAAAATTCTTGCTGCATAGGTTCTGTACTTTGAGCCCCATATGAAAACCCAGGTACAGTGGCACATGCCTGCAACCTCTACAAGGGAGGCAAAGACAGGCAGATATGCAGCAAATATTTTACTGAGTACCTCACCCAAGTTGTCTCAGTTTTTATAGGCAACCAGGGATGTGTTGGTTGGTGTCTTTACCAGGCATGTTCTCCCTCCCCATCTCACTCTCCTCCAATGCCCTCCACTCACCCATTGTCCTCTGTGAGGGATTTTAGCCTCTTGTAACATTTCTACATAGATCCCAGCAACAGTGGATTGAACCTAGGACACCGATGATAGCTCGTACTACAGAGCAGTCTCCTTTTGCTTTTGGGTTTTGTGGAATAAACAATGCCTAGCCGTGAGGCTTGTCAAGAGAAGCGTTATAAGAATAAGTATTTGTCAGTTCACATACACACCAAGGCCCTTGAGACTTACATTCATTCATTTAGACACGATCCAGAGTAGGAGCTTTTACTCCTTCAGCATCTAGACTTCATCTACTCCGAAAATCCTCAGGGAGGGCTTAGTTGGGTCTAGGCACAAGGCCATGTTCTTTGGGATATTGTGATGAAAACATGCCTATGTCTCTTCTCATCCAATGTGTAACTTAATGTACCCGACACCCTTGTCATCATAGCCCCCGGCTTATCAGATGTCCTGCATCATGCACACAAGAGACATTAACGCAGCTAAGAAGGCAAGATGAGGAGTGACCAGTGACAGAAACAGAAGATGTGAGAGCTCGGCAAGAAGGAAAAATGAATCATCACTGAGCCATGGTCACAGGAGCAGAGAGAAGGAGTAAAGCCACAGGCTAAAGTTAAAGCCACCAGGGCACTCACATTGCCCCATGGCTCAAGTTCACATTCACCTTCTTGCTTTGGTCTTGTATCTTGGCTCCCTTAGATCAATATCAGTGGACTAGATGGGGGACCTGGAATGCCTTAAAGCCTGCTTACAGCTGGTAGAAGGCTGCCATCCCAGCATCAGCCTCTGGCCATAGGCTTAATCTTATGCTGTTGTGATACAGGCAATGAAACATGATTTATGTGGTAGAGAAAGGTTAGGGAGAGATGTCACTAAAAACACCACAACTGAAAAATGATCCAAAGCTTCTACCAAACAGCGTTGGTCACCAATGTTTTCCAAAGAATTCCAAGACCTCTGCTGAACAGCCAGGCTCCTTGCACAAGGTATTTTTTGAGGTAGCAATGTTGGAATATGCATTATAACAATTATAACCATCTCATTCACACTGATGCCTGAACACACCTAAGCTATTAATCTCAGCTGTTTACCAGGAAAGAACAGACATCTAGAAAATGGTGTCTCTGAGCAATGAGCAAAGCACTAATCTAGCAGAAGTGGGCCCTCAAGACTGCTTGGATGTAGGTGTGGTGGAGCCCACCTGTAATGTCAGCTCCTCAAAGAGGCTTAGGCAGCAGGCTCATGTGCTCATAGCCACAGTGAGCAGCTTAGGGAGACTGCCTCAAAATTCAAAAGAGGGTTGGGCTATAGTTCAACAGTGTGCATTTGTGAAGTATTACCAGGGCCTGTGTTCCATCACACACACACACACACACACACACACACACACGAGACAGAGAGAGCGAGAGACGGACGGACAGACAGACAGACAGACAGACAGACAAAACATCGAACTAGGAAATACAGAGCTCCCTGGGATCCCTGGAGCTGAGCCTGTGTTCACAGCCCTCAGAACTCCACCTGACTCCTTCCAGAACAAGTGACTTACCTTCTGGTTGAGGTTGACAAAAGCTTCAAAGGTGTTTTTTTTAGAAGCAGATCTTTTGTTCCTCCTCAAGTTTCACCTCACCCACCATTCATTTTTAGGGAAATCAATCCCCCTGTTTTTGATAATCCTGCCCTCAACTCATCAAAAATGCCACTTCATTCCAGGGATCTTATAGCTGGGTAGAACTAGAAAGTTTTGTTTACCCCTTCAACATCAGAGTTGTTTGGTCAAGTTCAGCAAAGGGGTTGACTTGTCCCTGGAGCACACACCCCAGGTGTCCCCAAGATTTCCACAGGCTCTAGGAGTTCCATGCAGGACTCAAACCCACCTTTCACATACTGTTACTTTTTTTCTCAAACAAAATAAAACAAACAAACAAACAAAAAAGTCCCAAATGTATACCTGTGAATAATAGCAATGACCCCCGCCCCTGCCTCTACTGGACAAAGAGGAAGGTAGAGCTTGGGGTTAGTTTGGAATTTTGTATTGACTTGCTGTGTAGCTTTGGGTGGGTAGTTTAACCTCTCTATTGCACCTCATTCTTTTTTTCCCTTTCTGGTTAATTGAGGAGAAGAAACAACAGGAACCTTTGCACCCAAAGTACACCCCTGTCTTCTGCATCATTAGTAACCACTGAAGTCACTGTGCAAAATATTCCATTCCCAGTATGTTTTGGTTGGCTTATCTGTTTATTGTCTTTGCAAACACAGTGTGTTGCCCTGTCACTGGCGTCTTGCCAGGAATGGGGAGCCAATTTGATCATGTTGCTTCTGGCTGTCAGAACATCCTCATCTGACCACTATGCAGGAGGAATGTGTGGAGAGGGTGTCTGAGTGACATTATGACTGATTGGCTGATAACAGTGGCTGACAGTGATTGATTGAGTGTGAAGTTATCTGCTCTCATTACTCCTGAAATTGAATTCAGATCGGTTCTATTGAAGGGTTTCCATGGAGACCACAACCTGCCGGAGCAGGTGTCTGTGGGTGTGGTGGTTTATTATGATCAATACCTGTTTCCTGTGCTGGCCTGCAGAAATTAATAGGGATTGAAATCAGGCAGAAACACACACACCAAACGAACAAACAATAAGAAACTTGTGTGTGTGTACACATGTGTGGACATATGTGCATGCATGTGTGTGTAGGTGCCAGACCCAGAGGTCAACCTTGAGTGTTGTTTCTCAGGAGCTGTCTACTTTGTGTTTTTTGTTGTTGTTGTTGTTTGTTTGTTTGTTTTGAGATAGGGCCTTTCAGTGTCCGGAGGCTTTCTCACTCAGCTAGGCTGGGTGGCAGCCGGTGAGTTTCAGGGACTCACCTATCTCTACCTCCCTAGTGCCAGGCTTTACAGTATATATTGCCACATTTGGCTTTTTATTGGGTGCTCTAGTTTCATTCTGTTGCTGTGATAAAACACTCTTGACCAAAAGCAGCTTGGAGAGGAAAGGATTAATTTACCTTATACTCCTAGGTCATAGTCCATCACTGAGGGAAGTCAAGGGAGAAACTTGAAGCAGGAACCATGGAGGAACGTTGCTTGCTGCCTGCTTGCTGCCGTGCGCTCTCTCTGTCTCTGTCTCTCTGTCTCTGTCTCTGTCTCTCTCTCTCTCTCTCTCTCTCTCTCTCTCTCTCTCTCTGTCTGTCTGTCTCTGTTTCTCTCTCTGTCTCTCTCTGTCTCTCTCTGTCTCTCTGTCTCTCTCTCTCTCTCTCTCTCTCTCTGCCTCTCTCTCTCTCTCTCTCTCTCTCTCTCTGTGTCTCTCTCTGTTTCTCTCTCTCTCTCTGTCTCTCTCTCTGTCCCTGTCTGCCCCCCTCTCTCTCTGTCCCTGTCTGCCTCTCTCTCTCTCTCTCTCTCTCTCTCT
>NW_021604651.1:4527540-4554428 GCF_004785775.1 Grammomys surdaster
TCAGGCTCATGATTTCTTCCCTTTCTGATACAGCCCAGAACCACCTGCCCCTGAAATGGTGCCACTCACAGTGTGCTTGACCCTCCTGCATAAATTAATAAACAAGACAATCCCCCATAGACACGCCCATAGGCCAATCTGATTGGGCAATGCCTAAATTGAGAGTCTCTTCTCAAGTGCCTATAGCCTGTGTCAAATTGACAGATAAAGGTAACTGGGACATGGCATACAGGTTCTGGGACTTAGGTCCTCATGCTTGTCTGGCAAGCACATTGTCAACCGAGCCATCTCTGTAGCCACAAGAAACCTTCTGATGCTGCTGCATTGCTACTTGCAAGTCTTCCATGCATTTTGACCCACCAGGAGGTTGCTGTTGTTACCTTGCTGCTCATATGGGTAGTGTGCTTTTGAAAAGTGGTCTTGCTTTTGAAAAGCATCCTTTCTCTCTTTGAAGAGAATGGGGATCCCAGACGCACGTTTGACCTTGTTTTTCAAAATATGATGCATTACTGCTCCAGCAAACACTAATTACGCCTTAAGCACACGCCTGTTCACGCCAGTCAGGGGTGGTCCCACGGGCATCTCTGGATTGTTTCTGTGAATGAAAGTGCCATTAACCATTTCACAGGCTGGCTTTATTGATCTCTGCCAATGTTTGCTCTGTCACTCTCCAGGAAAGCCTTCTGACTGCCTGCACCAGAATTAAGGACTCCAGCTTGCCCTTCCCATGACATCCATCCGTCTTCCATCATTGCATTCACCCAGGCAATCTTGCCCTAAAGTTTGTCTCTTCCTCCCTCTAATTATGGCCTTCTTGAGAACAGGGTCACCTTCTTGTTTCTCTTGGCATCATCCTTAGCATCTCTCAGATCTCCTGATACACCCCAAGGGCTCAATAAACGATTGTTGCATCAAATGAGTTGGGTTTGCACTGCAGGGTCATCTCTTCCCAAACTGGTGTTTAATTGGATCCCTTCAAGAAGAGGTGGTGGGTCTCTTGCCTGGTGGTTCATTTGCTTTGTCTCTTCTTCCAAAGCCAGGTCTGCACCCAGGTGGGTTGTTAGGAAGTATCATGCTACAGGAAGCTCATATTGTATAGAACATCCATACAGCTTCTAGAGCAGTGCTGACCAGGCGGCATAATGATGAGAGGGTACCTAATAAGGATTCCACATGACGCTCAGTTTCACTGCGCTCACTCACTGGAATCTGTTTCTGCTTACCTTCTTTCTCATAAATTGGGTTCAGTCATTTTTGGATAGATCCATGCTTAACATTCAGTACTTTTGGATAGATCCATGCTTAACTACAGCTAATGTTTTGGGAGCACTTCATTTACCCCATACCAAGTACGTGCCTTCTAATTCTTGCCCATCACCACCATAATCCCACATAGAAAATAAGGAAAGGGACGCACAGAACTTTTCATCATTTCCCTTGGTTATACAGCTAGGTTGTGGTTGGGCTGGAATTTGAATTCCTGAAGGATGGCTTTCCATCTTACAGCTAAATAATTTATTGCATTGCCACTTGACAAAAAAAATGGGATTTCATGTAGGTGTGTGAGTGTGGTGTGTGCGTGTAGATGTGCACACTTGAGAAAATTAAACTGGAGGTCCTATATGTGCTATACAAGTGCTCTGCCACTAAGCTATAACCTCGTGGCCATAGAAGTATTATCTGAAAGTATAAGTGCTGAGCTATTTACAGCTAAATCACCTGGAACAGTAGTAGTTCTCAACCTGGGGGCCGTGATCTCTCTGTGGTCTTGTATCAGATTGCCTCCTGCACACCAGATATTTGCATTACCATTCACAACAGTAGCAAAATACAGCTCTGAAGTAGCAACGAGATAAATTTATGGTTGGAAGTCACCACAACATGAGGAACTGATTAATGGGCTGCAGCATCAGGAAGGCTGAGAACTACTGACCTAGAAATTATGGTGAACATAACAATACCCTGAGACCTACTACTGACTAGAATCTTTTCACATTTTATTTCTACATGTGTGTGCACTTCTGTCTCTGTGAGTATATGTACACATGTGTGTGCATGTGCTTGTGAAGGCCAGAGGAGGGCATTAGATCTCTTGGAGCTGGAATTATAGGCATTTGTGAGCTGCCCAATGTGCATGCAGGAAGCTAACTCAGAGTGTCCTGAGTGAGCAGCAAATACTCCTAGCTGCTGAGCCATCTCAAGCCCCCAGGATTTTTTTTAAGTTAGTCCATGCCTTTGTTTTGAGAGTAGCATAGACATAGGATTTCAGTCTACATATTTACATATCTCTGCTCTGGGGAATGCCCACTCCTTAAGTCTTCTGCACTTAAGTCAGTGCTTGGGCCTTTTGTTTCTTCTCTATACTACCCATGTTTAGAAATTACCAGCAATGGGAACACAAACATATTTTTCAAGACAATTTTCAGGCATTTTTTGATAGAATAAAAGGTTGGTGGCAGAGCCCAAAGAACCTTCTAGAGACACTCATTGAAAGGCATCGACTCGCTCCCACTAAAGGGCCTGCCCACAGTGTTGGTAACCCATCACTGAAGGGAGTGTCCAGCAGCTGGTTGCCAGGACTCCCACCCACATTCAGCGCAATTGCCTTGAACTTTATAGACTTGCCCTTGGGCTTCCTGAAGTTCAAAGCCTGCCTTGCATTTTCCTTCCTGAAGTAAATGTAAGCCTGAGAGATGAGAAGCCACCTGAGAGTCAGGAGTCATTCACTGTTCCTCCCTCCCTTGTCTGCTAAATCCTACAGCCCCATGTGGCCAGCTCTTCCTCCTCATCTCCCTGACAAAATCCTGGTTCCTCTGGACGCCTTCCTACAGTAATTTTCTCTGACTAGCGCATTGCAGCCTCCACAGAGAGGCTCCCTGCATGAATTTTTTTAAGAGGCTTATATCTCTGGGGTTAACTTGGACCTCGGACTCACCTTGCTCTGTCTTTTTGAGTTATCTTTCCCTGTTTGCTGAATTGCTCTGAAGGTTATCAGCTGTCTCTTAGAAGCTAGCATCCCTCAGGGGCCAGGACCAACATTATTTCTTTGTGGATATTTTCATTGTCAGCGGGTCTTGCTTAGCTTATGCCTCCTCTTGCCTTGCTAATAGAAAAATGAATGCTTGCTGTGAATGAGTTCTCCCCTCATCCCCTCCTCTGAACTCTGTTTTTATCTCCCATACTTCATAGAAATAGATCTGTTTTTCACTGTTTTCCCACTCTTCTTGGCAATGGCCACCATCCTGGAAATTATGTCATAAGTGGGACTGAAGATTAGTATATAGCATAGCATGTCTGTGTGCAGGAGCATGTGTGGTTATGTACAGATGTGCATGTGTACAGGTTAGAGGATCTTGGAAGATGAGCAGTAGGCCTCTGTTTTGTTGTAGAGGCCTGTCATAGTTGTAGCCTCTGCAAGGTGGGTTAGCTCCGCCTCTCATGGCCTACATTGTAGGCCTGGGAATTCTTTTGGTGACCTCAGTGATATGGCTCAGGTGTGATTCTTGGGACTCTTAAATTACTTGGCACAGAAAACTGCACAATGTACTTTTGCCCAAGAAGTCTGTAGCATTGCTTGCTTCTTGGTTCTTTAGTCTCTTTCCATTCAGAACTCTTCTAATGGGTGAGTAAGTGAAAAATTCTTCCTCTATTTTTTTTGTAATTTTAATTTATTCTGCTTTCTTAAAAAAAAAGGAAAGGAAAAAATCTAGGCATTGTCAAAATATTTGCTTAATCTTGCAGATTTAGAAAGTTGTGTAGCCTCTCGCTCTGACAGACCAGAACAATGGTCATTAAATGAGAAGCAGATGTGAGAAAGAGTATGTAATAAAAGCCTTCTATTATGGGCTGTGAGGGGAAACATTCGTTGTTAACAGAACACAGTAAGCGTTATGGAATAAATCAGAAAGAAACCATTCTCAATTACTGTACAAAGATAATTAAAGTCTACCGCACTCATTAAGGTCTGTTTATATCTCTTTCTGTTTGTGTACAAACATATGCACATAGTTAAATATTTTCTATTGTTTTTTTTTCTGGCAATGCTAACTTCAGAGTCTAATTCTTCCGAATTTAACTTTTGTCTGTGTATCACCAGAAAGTTCAGCCTCTGGGATCTGAAGTCTCAGCTCTCCCCTCTTCCTTGGTTTGACTTTATTGTTCTTGGGTGACTTCTGAATGTCCAAGTATGAAATCATATTTCTTCTATCAGGTTTTTTTTTCCTCTGGGTTGGTTGTCAGTAAACTCCACCAAGACTTTTCTCCTTTGTTTTAAGAGAAAAACGCTCTGTCCTTGAACTTGAAAATATCCCAAATGGTACCTGCACATCAGTATTCCCGAGGGGCACGGCTTGTCAGTCATTTGGATACAGTATGCTTTGACATGAAGAGTGAGGAATAGGTGAAGTCTCCTTACCCCATGGTATCCTTATGGTATTTTTCAGGCTGTGAATACTTCAGGAATAGTCCTTGACCAGTGAGCTGTGATTTCTTGGATGGGTATCAAAGGTTGTTTTTACAGAGGGAACAACAATGAGACGTAAGTGTCATTCACAGTGATTACCCAAACAACCAGAAAAACAACGACTATCCTCCAGTGCCCACAAGTAACTGCTGCTTGATTCTGCCCTGGGAATCATGAGGAAACATGACTGATACATGCTGTTAAAAATCTTTCGAAATTATTTTGTGCAGTCAAGTAAATCAAGACTTCTCATGTAGGGTCTGGAGAAATAGCTCAGTGGTTAAGAATGTGTACAGCTCTATCAGAGAACCAGAATTTGAATCTCAGCAACCACATGGAGCCATTCACAAATGCCTAAAATCCCAGTTGCAAAGGATCTAATACCCCATTTCTGATACATGCACATAGATTGTACATGCACACACACACACACACACACACACACACACTTTAAAAGAATCAGAATCTAAAATATAATTTCTAATATACTTTTCCCCCTCTTTTATTCTATGTTATTATATATACTTACTTTCCACTTTTTATCCCTCTCTCAAGTTTTTGTTCACTCCTTCCCTCCCTCCCTTCCTTCTCTCCTTCCTTCCTTCATTCCTTCCTTCCATCTTTTTCCTGCTTGCTGACCTGTGGCAGGGTACCACTTTGATGTAGTCTAGCCTGGCATACTCTTGACTCAGCTTCCTGAGTGCTGGGATTCCAAACACAGGCCTTCATACCCATCATCGATTTTTCCAAGCAGTCTGGATGGTTCAATATAGTTAGCCTTAGCAAAATTAAACTAGCACATCAGCCACTGGTATCTGACAGAATCTTAGCAAAGTCTCAATAGGCTTGAGAAGCCTTTATTCTGGACGCTAACTCTCCATAGAACTACAATACAAGTAGCATGGATAATTAAATTTTTTCTGTACTATAATAAGGCTAAGGGAAGTAGATGAGATTAATTTTGATAATATGTTGTATTTAACCTGATATGTGTAAAGTGGTATTTTCCTTTCAACCTGTAACCTACAAAATAGTTGCTAGGATACCTTATACTTCTCTTTTAGTAAAAATACTAAGTTTATTCGTCTTGTATACATTCCGTTTCAGGCCAGCCACATGTCACATACTACAGTAGTCACATGGGTTAGAGGCAACTGAACTGGCAGTATACCAAAGTAACTGACGCTTGAAGATGAATCTATAGGCCGGGGTGCCGTGTTTGCGTGGCACTACCTTTACAAATAAAGTTCTTCAAATAGTCAGTGATGGCTCCAGGCCAGTGGCTCTCAATGTTCCTAATGCCATGACCTTTAATATAGTTTCCCATATTGTGTTGACCCCCCACCAACCCTAAAATTATTTTTATTGCTACTTCTCAGCTGTAATGTTTCTACTCTTATGAATTGTAATGTAACTATCTGAGATGTAGTATATCTGATTTGTGACCTCTATAAAAGGGCCTTTTGATCCCCAAAGGACTCACATGATGAGAACCACTGCTTTAGAAGAACATGGTGGCTTTTACTAGCAATTGATGGTGAAACTACAAGAGTTCAGAAATAATTGGGCCTCACTGCTGCACAGTCTCCCACAGGTCAGACATTTGGGATCCACCCTTGCTTCCTGAGGTCAGCTTCTGCCTCACAAACTGTTCAACCTGCAGTGTCTCTTCTTGCTTGTGCTGTGACGTCATCTCAGAGCCTAAATCAGTCTGAGGGCAGCTATCATTGAGCACCTTGTCGTAGAGCGAGGATGGCACAGACTCCTAATCTGATCTCTCTCAGTTTGAGCAGCTGGCTGACAGGGAGTCCAATTGCTGATGTGAATCTTTCCTCCTCTGTGAAGTGGAAGCCTGACGCCTACCTCATGGAATTGGCTGAGGAAGGAGAATTAAGCTCCTGGCAAATGTCCCAACATGCAGTATACAGTTAATAAGTGGTGGCTCATGTCATATGCACCGCTTCAACATGCAGATTCGTACAGATGCGGTTACTATGGTGTCCTCCTTATACAGAGAGGACCGTTGCATCACTGCAGGGGCCACTCGTGACAGCTGTGCTCCATAGCTTATGCTCAGTTAACGAGACAGTTCTGGGGGGAGTTAGTTAATCTCTGGGCCATATTGGAAAATGTCTAAGTGTTTGCCAACTGAGTTCTGAGCACTTTATTTTTTTAGTATTATTATATAAATACATAATTTTTAATATTTGTGCTTGGTCTAACCTGGGCTCAGTATTATAGCCTTTTGTTGTGACTCAAAAAGGCAAAACAGATATATATTAGTGTAGTCTGTTTACAGGATATAGATAATATTCTTGGGCTCCCCCAGGCTCTTCTGGTTTTCTCAACAATTGACTTCTGATTTTTTTTTCTAATTTTCAAACTTAAGGAACTCTTGCATGGATTTATTCTCATGCACAGAAAGACATGGAGGCATTGTGTGCATATGTGTGTGTGTGTGTGTGTGTGTGTGTGTGTGTTGGGGAGCACTCTGTTCAGTATCCATTGCTTTGGGTACATCTGGGCCACATATTTTTAGCCTAGCATCCAAAAAAACATGGTAGCCACACAGGATAAATGTGGCGTGAACCTCTTGGAAGGACATCACTGTCATTCAGAGTGCTTCGTGCATGCTGCCTGCAATGTTGGTACCTACTATGTTAACTGGAGTATTCTTTTGGATGGATAGACCATTATTGAACCATTTGAATACAGCTTAGATGAAGTCTGTCCTTTCCCAGCACACTTCCCCATGACACAAAAAGATACTGTTCTAGAGACAAATCTTGCCAGATAACAAGGGATTAAAGGACTATTCTCAGAGGGAATGGGAGGAAAAACTTCTTTCGGTTATTCAGAAGGGAGGTAAGTAGTACTGAGCCACACCCTGAACATCTCTGCACCATCTATGTAGAGTCTTCTACATGGGGACACCATCAAGGTCTGCAGGACGGCTCAGTCTGTGAAGTACTGCAGTGTGAGCATAAGGACCCCAAATGTCATCCTCAAAATGCACACAAAAATTTGAGCGTAGTGCTGTCCACTTGTGTCCCCACACTGGAGAGAGGTGAAGACAGGAGGCACCCTGGGACAAGCTGGCCAGCCAGCCAGTCTGAAAGATATAGCCAGCGAGAGACTCGGTCTCAAAAAACAAGGTCCGTGGCTCCCTGGGAACAGCACTTGAGGTTGGCCTCTGGCTTCCACATGTGCACACACATATGCCCACTTGTGCACACACAAAGGGACACACATCCATACATACACTCATACGTACATACATACATACATACATACATTCATACAGTCACACACATTCTCATACAAATATGCACACACACACACACACACTGGCTTCTAATAATGTCTGAGGCTCATCTCCTTTCTCTCACTCACTGCCATGAAGAAACAAGGAGTAACTGATTTACCCTTCCGTGCATTTGTCCTTGAGGATCACATGCATGTGCCAGGTACACATGTACAGGTTTGTCTCCTTCCCTCCTTTCATGTGGAGACAGGGTCATACTAGATCATACACATACTTGTATTATTCTTATAACAATACATCATGACCCCTATGTAGGAGTAGCTAGAGCTCTAACCCTGGCCCTCCTCTGAATTGTCTGAGATTTTGTGTGTACGATGTGTATATGTGTGACGTATGTGTGATAGGAGTGATGTATATATGATGTATATTTATTTGATGCGTATGTGATGTGTGTGTGTGTTGTATTTCCGTAGCATGTTTGTATGATATGTGTGCAGTGAATGCATATATGATGTGGATGTGATGTGAGTGTAAGTTATTTGTATGTAGTCTGTGCTTATGTATGTTCACGCTTGTAGGCACACATGAACATGTATGTGGAGGTCGGAGGACAACCCCCCCATGCCAATCCTCGTCCCCCCACCTTGTTTGGGTCAGAGTTTCTTGTGACTCACTACTGCACACACCCAGCTAGCTGCCAGGAGCTTCTTCCTACTCTTTTGTGTCTGTCTCCCCTCCCCCGCCCCATGACATAGAACCCAAGGATCACAGATATGAGCTGCTGTGCCTGTATTTTACATATGTTCTGGGGACCCCAACTCAAGTTGGGAGGCTTGACCAGCAAGCACTTCACCCTGTGAACCATCTTCCCTGCAGAAATGAGGGTCAATGCCTCATATGTGAAAACCTAGAATACACACAGAGCCACACGCATTTCATGACTTTAGCAACCAGGACGTTGGTTACTTGCTGAGCTAAGTCAACTGTCAGTTCAAATATATATCTGAGTTAAAACCAGAGCACAGAAAGGTCCCCACTGGGTGTAGAGCATAATAGAACCAACTCAAATAAATGAACTAGAGGCATTATCTGTTGTGGGCACTGGAGTGCCTTGATGGGGATGAGGAGATAGGGCGTCTTTCTCCCAAATGTTGAAATGAGAAAGATGGAGAATCACCTTGTTAGACATACCTTATCATTCCCCTGAGCTAGGTTCCAGAAAGTGTCTTTCTAGTTTCAGCCAGCTAATAATACTTTGGTTTTCATATTATTATACAATTGCTTTTCTTATCCTTTCCTATTGCTCAAAGACTGTTAGGAGGCTAAAAATGAGAAAATAAATGTAACTTAGTTCTGTAGTTATATTTTAAAGAGTCATTTATTCTCATGACATTTTATGCAGTGGTTTTTAAATTATAATGAGACTTATGTGTGTTTGCGTGTGTGTGTGTGTATGTGTATGTGTGTATGCATGTGTGTGATTGTATAGGTATGAGTGTGTGTATGTTACAGAGGAATATCCATTATCCAAAGTGCTTACAGCCAGAACTATTTCTGACTTGAGATTTACTTTTGGATTTGGGGATTTCTGCATTATATAATCAGCTATCTTGAGGATAGGATCCAAACCTAAACAAAATTCATTTACATTTTATATACACCTTATACACACAGCCTAAAGGCAGTTTAATATATTTTTAGTATGCCTACATTTTTACTGTGACCTGTCACATGAGATAAACCATGAAATATTCACTTGTAGCTAGTGACATGTTGGGACTCAAAAAAACATGGGGTTTTTGAAATCATTAACATACATATCCTGAACTAAACACTTTCATAAGCTTAAAGGTATATCTTTAAATGTTCTGTAATTGTCATTAAGGGTTTGAAAAAATGTACAGATGACAAGATAGTATAAAGCGGGGGTTCTTAGCCTGTGGATAGTGACTTCTTTGGGGTTGCATATTAGATATTCTGCATATCAGATATTTACATTATAATTCACAATAGCAAAATTAGTTATGATGTAGCAATTGGAATAGTTTTATGGTTGGGGGAATGCCACAATATGAGTGTCACAGCATTAGGAAGGATAAGAACCACTACAATAAAGCAAAGGCCATCAGTCCTATAAATGTAAAACATTCATTTTTGAGACAGGGTCACTAGCCTGGAGCTTACCAGTTTAGTTGGCCTGCCTGACCAGCAAGTCCCAGAGCCCTAATGATCTGTACCTCTCCAGCAATGGAATTCCAAATGAGTTCTGCATCTGGGGTGGTTTTTTTAAACATGGGTCCTGGACATTGAACTCAGGTGCTGGTCACACTTGCATGACCAGCATTGTACTAACTGAGCTGGCTGCCCACTGTATGATTCCTGTTCCTCTTCCCACTGCCTGCTTAAAACCTTCACTGACATCCATCCATGTTTAGGACAGGCAATGCATTAACCCCTTAATTAATTAATTAATTAATTAATTAATGCATGGGACCCCTTGGAGCTTCTCCTTGCTCTTCTGCTTCCCTGCTCTTGGCCTGATGTCATGGTCAACCATACCTATGACATGCTCCCTTGTGCATGTCCCTATGACATGCTCCCTCTAAGGACATGACCTAAGCCCCTCATCACCTCCCTGGTATTGTTCACCAGCTTTATAGATTATGATGTCCACTTCAGACAGTTTATTAAAGTATACAACTCACTGTTCCCAGTGTGTTCACAATGGTGTATTACCATAGCCATGATCCCACTTGAGAATATTATCATCATTGCACAGAAGTGACTTACCACCCCTCAGCAGTCCCCCTTCATGCCTGTCCCTTAGCTCTTACTGTTCATCCTTGGCCCTCACCACCACTATTTCCCACCCCGCCATAGATAATCACCAGTCTACTTTGTGTCCTTACAGACCTCTCTGTCTAGGATGCTTTACACTAGTGAATCACACAGCTTCACCTAGCCTTTCGTCTGTGTGTTGGTATGAGCCCACAGCCCACCTCTCTTCGGGGTTGATTGTACTTCACTGTATAGTTGTATCCTCTATTTATCTACCTGTTTGTCAGAGGATAGGTATTTGGGCCAGTCCTCCAACCTTGAATCAGGCACCCCTTTCTCAAACAGGTTCCCTGACTCACCTGCATCTTCCTTGTTCTGGGTCTTTCTCCTTAGTATTGTCACTTATGGGCACAGTGTTGTTACCTTTATGTGAGGGATTCTTGGTCTAACTTAATTTTGGTGTCTTCTGGCAGACTATGAAGTAGAATGGGGAAAGGCTGTGCCTGTTTTGAATCACTCCATGGTATCCCAGCATCTACCACAGGGCACTACATACAATAGGGCTCTAGATATTTGTTAAACAAATTTATCTTGATTCTGCTCATTAAAGCAAGACTGGTTTTGGCAGGCTGGACATCAGGACTAACTTCCCCTGGCATGGGACATACTCATTACAGGAAGGTATTCGATAAGCAGCATAGTTCTCTGTTCCTCTTGCCTCCAGCAGGTCTTAACCCATATATTGTTTAATAAAATCCAGCACTTCTTATATATATTATTTGAGTTAGGTTACATCAAATGGAGACATAACCACAGGAAGCAAAAGTGGAGGACCACACTGAAATGAAACTCACTGGCACAGCAGAGAAGATGAAAAGTGAAGAAAAGAGAAATCAGATTTCTCTGGCCTATGTCTATCACTATTGGGAAACAACCAGAAAGAATTTCCTCTTTGCCATTCATGTGTTTTTGCTTGGGTCGTGGTATTTTAAAATTACCCTTTCCGGGATACTCGAAGTAGGCAGCATTTCTGGTGGGCTTCAGGTTGGTGGAGTCATGGGCTCTCCCATCCACCTGCCAGGTGTCACTTGTTGCTAGTTTGCAGCTGAAATCCACTGAGCTCAGGAAGAGAATGACTTGGCTTTTGTGCCTTGTAATCTTTAGTGACCAATCCCATGTTAACTACCACTGTAGATGTCCCACCTGTCGACCCCATGTTAACTACCACTGTAGAGGTCCCACCTGTCCGTTTGGGCAGATCTGGGTCTCCTTTTAGCTCGGAAGTCTAAAGAAGACAGTCCAAGTTGAAGGGTAAAAATCTGTTAGAAACATTGCCTGAATTAAAAACAAAAACAAAGACCAAAGACCAAAAACTTTTGCTGTACCAGCACGGAGTATAAAAGTGCTTGGCCTTGAAAGCTCTGCCATTGATTGGTTTAGCATGATTCTTTCTCTGAACCCTGACTTTTTGTTTTTAAAATTAGAGTTATCCTATCAAGTCTGACTAATATAGTTAGGAATCAAATGAAACAAAATAAATTAAACTTGAAGCCAATGATAGACAGGAAGTAGGAGCAATAAATAAATGAAACCACTTCCTCTTTCATTTCTTCCACTTCTAAATACCTTGTGAATGAATGGCTTCAGCAGGAAGTTTTGGCCAGCCTCCCCCACTAGGACTTCTTCTGGCCAAGACAAGAGAAAGACTAAGTACCAAGAAGTTAAGGTATTTATCAGAAATAGGAACTTCATTCTCACCTAGAAGATTCTTCATTGAGGGAATGTGGAATCAGGGAATACTCTCAGAGAATAGACTTGAATACTAATGACAAATGATACACACTTGCCCACACTGGATTCCTAGTCAATAGAAAAGCCAAACAGGCATCTTTAATTTAGCCCAGGTTAGCTCATTGTCCATCAGATATACTGATGCAGTTGAATGGAGGGAATTTGGTGTATCTACAGGTCTGAGGCTTTCTAACTTCCTTCTTGTGATTCAGGGTGTCAAAGACTCCATCCTCACTCTTAACTGCAGTTTAATTTTTAGGGTGACAGATCACTACAATTGATGAAGCCAAGTCTCCATTTAAATGTTTAAGTCTTTGTTCTAATGTAAATATGTAACTGTCCCCATAACTGTCACCAAGCATAAGAGGTTGCCTGTCATTGGTATCTGCTCTGTCTGTTTTTTGTCTGTTTGTTTTAGATTTATTCTCATTCCCATAAGTTTGTATGCATGGCATGTGTGTGCAGGTGACTCTGGAAGCCAGAAGAGAGTGTTGGCTCCCCTGGAGATGAAGTTACAGGTTAGTTGTGAGCTATCTGATGTTGACGCTGGGGGCCAAACTCAAGCCAGCACTCTGCTCCTCTCCAGGCTTCTAAAGTGCTTACAACAGCATACCACAGACATTCTGACAGTTGCTATCCCATATGAGTTCTGCCTTCTGGACAAACCCTTCTCATTATTTTGTAGTAAGAATTTGTAAGACCCACAATTACCTGATTTCACTTCTTATGACGTTATGACGTTAAACAGTCAGCCAGCCACTGGCCTCAAGGCTGCTTCATGCAGGAGTGTCAAACGCTAGGTACAAGAGACACAGGAAAGGGCAAGTATATGTGAGAGTCACTTTATTTCAAGATACCCATGCCCCCCAAGGCTGAAACACATTTTCATAATTCCTCTGTACAGAGAGCAAACAGAACAGCTGCCATTGTAACTCCACTTCTAGCAATTCTCCAGAATACCATGTTCAAAGCAACATCTACTTTGGCAAATCTAATAATCTCATGAACTCTTTGGCTGCTGGGTTAGTCATCTCCATCACTGGAACAATGAACCTGATAAAATTTGGTGCCTCCTCAATCCTAAGGTGGAGTGGGGGAGGGGAGCCTGAAAGTGAATGGTTTCTAACCATGATGGATGGGTTGCTAGGGAGTAAAATTAAATGGTTGGTAATGATTGTGGTAGCTCAAAAAGACGGATGCTATTTACGAAACCTCCGTTTTGCATGTAATCAAACGTCTATTCCCATGAGCTGGGTCATAACTCATATTCTACTTTAATGTTGGTGGGAAATGTGCTTCTCTCTGTGTGTATTATTTTTAGGATGTGTTGTGTTTCCTTGGTGCATACACAATGAGCCTGGAATCCTTAAGGAATGTGTTTAATTTGAAAGTTTCATCCTCTGGGTCTGGTTAATTCAAATACATGGCAAGGAACATTACCATGGGCCCTGAAAGAATTCCACACCTAGTTCCACGCACAGAGGCTGCCCCAGGCAGGGTCTCCCACACCAACCTAATAAAAGGTAACAGGGGTGGTTCATCCTGTCTCAACCGTTTTCTTCCCTTAATTTTCTACATTCATTCTTAGTAAGTTTGACTTACACAGAGCCTGATTTCTTTTTCTCTTAGCCTCTAATGGTTCTTTGGGATTCTAACAGTCAACCCAAGGACCTTTCAGAGTCTGGGATCTTCACCCTGGTGGCTCCAGGGTATCCTCTCCCCTTATGCATTCTCCCTCCTATTTTTAATCTAAAGACTTTCTGAAGTGCATTTTCTTAAGGTTCTACACGTTTGAGGGAAAGGCTCAAAGGCAGCAGCTTTCAGAAGTGAGCAGGGTTTGCAGGGCTGCCTCAGTTGCATGGATTCACAACCAGGCTCTGGGAACTGGACCCAGTAGTCCCTTAAGGGACAGAAGGCTCTGGGCCCTGCAATATCTTGCAGAAGAAACATTCTACTGGTCATGGGATAAGAAGCCTTCTTCATAAATAACATTGATTAATTTTTCCTCGTGTCTCTTCTGTCTGTTCATTTATTTCCTCCTTTAGGAGACTCTGTGGAGACCCATAATTCCATAGTCCTCTGGGCAGGATAAGTGGGCATTCTGATCAAAGCTCATTCAAGTCGGTAGGAGAGTGCTGGGCTAGTGCCTTGTGTGCTTGAGTGTTTCAGAGTTTACAGATTGAACCCTGTGTTGCTGTTTTGTTTTGCTTTAGGCCACTGGGAGCTATCAGCTGATGAGGGAAGTGCAGTGAGAGTCATCACCTCATGTAAAATCACAAAGAGGGAGGAGTTGGTGTTGGACTTATACTGAATGAAGGTACACCTGGCCCTGTTCAAGGCTTACAATACATTTGCACTTGTTTAGTATGCAGAAACGCCATGGGAAATTGAAATCTTGGCTTGGTTTTCTAGCAAACTCCAAGATGAGGATAACTGCATAGCAGGACTGGGGATGGGGGGAATAAGTGGACATTAAAAATTACATCAGTGACTCTCAGGGGTTACAGTTTCACCCAACTTTGAAATGAGGAGACACAGGCATTGTGCATGGTATCTTGTCTTTCAAGGCAGGATTCAAAGTAAGATATTATCTACCCATTTCTTTTTTTCTTTTTCTTTTCTTTCTTTCTTCTTTTTTCTTTTCTTTTTTTTTCCGCTAAGTTCGGTTTATCTCTAAGGCTTGTTACTATGAATTGGGATGCTCTGATAGCACATGTGTTTCTGCCTTGCTGGCTCAATAGCAGATGCACCAACCCTCTGTTGGTAGACAATGCCTTCAACAGCACTGGCATGAAGTGCTGAGCTGAGCTCTGTGTCTAAAAGCAGGAGAACAATGCCAGTACCATTAGGTAAGCCCCAGCAGCCACACTCAGAGCCCAAAAGTATCTTTCTACGTCTTCGCAAATTTCATGGCAACGTGTACGTTTGCTATGCATGTACTGAGGGCCACCAATTTGCTTCATCTATATGTCAAACATTTTTTATTCACTGGCTCACTCTGTGGTTCCAACCATCCCATAAGATGATGATTACTGTTATGATACTTATAGACGGGGTAGCTGAAGTAAAGTGCTTTGCCCCAGGACAAAGAGACCGTAAGGGACTGACTTGATACTTGAATACGGCTGATACAATGAAGACCTGGGATCTTCTGATTCCTCACAGATGCTAGCTAAGCAACACCTTGCCTACCTCCCAAGGATGCCTCGGGTTAGCACATTGCTACCCCACCAAGGTTGTTTACCTACACATACACATAGTACCATGTGAATGACCATACCGAGGGCTGTATACATCACATACAACTCTCATAGTACTGCCTCACTAGTATCATGTCATGTGACTCATACATAGGTACCTTACTGGAGCTAAACCATAGGCAGCATGTTCGTATTTACAGATCTGCCCAGCACAGCTTATTTCCCTGGTGTGTTTATTAATTGTGATTCTACATCCTGCTCTATCACTTTTCACCAGAAGGACAATTTTGTGACAGATTCTCTTACTGAACCTGGAGCTAGGATAGCAACTAGAAAAACGCAGTGATCCTTGTCTCCACTCACCACTCTCCTGGGGTTATAGACATGTATGTTGCAATGTATGGCTTTTTTTTTCTTCCTGTGGGTGCTGGGGACTCAAACTCAGGTCCACATGCTTATGTTACAAAGTAATTTCATCTATTAAGCCACCTCTTCAGTACCAACCTCCTTTCTTGGGATGAAGACCAAGACATGACCTACCATGACTCAGGATCCTCACTTTTTTTTTTTAATTTCTTTTTTTTTTTTGAACATGAAATGCTTTTTTATAGCATGTTTTACAAGGGGAGGGGGTAAGAGGGGCCAGGTGGTGGAAAAGTACAAAATCTTCTTGGCCTGTGCCTTGAAACATGTCATGGTCTATACAGTACACTGCCTTGAATTATGATCTACCTGCTGTTCTTCAGAAGATATGGTACACTGCTTGAGTTATGGTCTCCCTGCTATTCTTAGGATGATATGGTACTCTGCTTTGAGTCTATCTGCAGTTGCTAAGCAGGATCTTGCAGTTGCCAAGCTTCAGAGGACATTGTGCAGGTGGGGAAAGGTAGGGGGTAAGGGTAAGGGCGAGGGTCCTGGCTTCTGGCATCTCCCCCTTCTCTGTTTAGTTAGAGAAGGCGTCTTATGTTCAATCCCAACTATGTGAGTTTTGAATTTGGATGCCTAATTATGGGGGGTCTTAGACAAGTTCACAACCCCAAAACACTGATGTGAGACGAGTCACATCGATGGTCGAAGGCTTTAGGCTGTCAACGATGGGCAACGTCAAGGGACTCCGATGTGGGTGAAAGGAGGGTGAGAGCCCTGTCTTAGGCCATGTAGGCTGCACCCACTCCCAGCACCACGCACCACAACAAAAATTGGCTTTTTCCTAAACCAAGGCCACCCTTGATATGGCCGCTAACATTGGGGAGCCTTCCTTTATGACAATATTACACCCCAAACTGACAAATGGTTGGTAACTTGAACATTTACAAGAGACTAGGATGGCTGTGAGTTAGCCCAATGACTGGATTATTGTAGGTCCACTTCCCAGGGGCCCACCCAATGCAGCCGAAAAGGATCCTCACTTTTTTATAGCCACTCAGGTAACAAATGAAGCCACCTACCTCCAGAGTTCTGAGATGCCTAAAGATTAGACCAGTATCTGGTAAGTTTCTGATCTACAGTGAACCTCATCCTAACTACTAGGCACAAAATGACCTTATTAGTGCAAGAGTTTGTTACTCAGGAGGCTGTAAAGATAGGTGAGGAAGTCTAAAATGTCCTCAGAACAGGCCGGGGTGCCCTTGAAGCTTCTGTAGCTTGGGGCTAATGTGGTTTGAGTTATTCTTTAGGGAAAAACTCTGGCTCTGTGGTCTGTGATGGATTAGAGCAGTTTCCACAATCTAATTGCTGTAGCATGGAGCTTAGAATCAAGATGTGAAGGAACTTTGGTCAATATTTTGTCTCAACAGTTCTGAATGCAAAGTCTTAAAGTGCTTCTGAGTTGTAGTGGGGGTGGAACTTGGTGGCTGTCATCATGCATAGGCAGTATTATTATCAATAGAACTTACCTCATTCATGGCTCATTGGTATAAATTTAGGGCCTGGCTCATCCATCCCAGGCTGTGCCATGACAAAATGCTACTGCTGCTGCAAAGGAGGCTCTTTCACCCTGGGTTCAGATGGGAGGTCTTGAACTTTAATGATTGGAGACAGGGTGAAGTGCAAGAGACAGATGTGAAAGCTTGATGTAGGGGACTCCTGCATGATGACTTCAGGTGGGAGACAAAGAGGGGCAAGGAAACAAGCTGTGTCTATTATAGAACTCTGATACCAGTTTGGGGGGGACTTGCAGGGAAAATGTAGTATTCAAAGTTGGCTTTACAGACACATTGCAGAGGACTTCTGGTGGTATTGCATAGCAGCTCCTTGGATTGCACACATGGGACTTCTGAGAAGTTACCACTCCTTTTAGTGGTTGAGCAAGACAAATGGCAGTGCTAGACAAACAGAGAGAAGAAAGATCAGAACACTGTTAGTCAGACATGGAGCACACTAGGTGCCAGCATCAGAGAAGTGCTTTGAGGACCAGAAAAAGAATCAGGAGTGAGCTATGATGGGAGAGAGTGAAGGTACAGAGTGATTGACAGCCCTTGGTAAAGATGATCAAACTGTTCTGTGGGTTCTCATCGAAAGGGTGAGATGTCCTCGGGAGAGTGGGAAAGACAAGAAGCAAGTGCACAACATTATATATGGTGTCCTCGGGGACTTGAAATTGACCCAATGCCTCCTATTTTGAGAGAAGTACTGGTAAAATGTAAGGCACTAATGCAACATGTCTAATCAGTCCTGTCCAAAATAACCTTCCCTTTCTGTAGCATCTCTGTCAGTTATCATTGGCATTCAACTACCTAGAGCTTAGATTGAGTGTTCCACTTTCCTCCAACTGTCCTGTCGATCTTATCTTTTGTATGTGTGTGTACATGTGTGTGGGTATACAAGTGTGCACATGCAGCATGTATGTGTGGTAATGTGTGTATGTGTACAGGCCAGAGGCCAACATCACAATCTTCCTCCATCGTACTCATCATACCTTAGTTTTGAGACAAGTCACCTTGAGTCTAGAGCCAGTGCATTCAGCTATGATGGGTGGCCTGTAAGCCCCTGAGGTCTACCCATTTTTCACACCCAGGTAAGTTTTTATGTGGGTTCTGGGGATCCAGATTCAGGTCCTTGTGTTTCCAAAGCATCCTGCACCATCTTTCCATCACTGCACCATCTTTCCAGCCCATTAGTCTTGTTTCTTATAATTGTACAGACTTATTTAAGTTAGCAGGCAGAATTTGCTCTGTACTTGATGAGTGACTGGCAAACATCACCAAGAATTACTGCACAGAAGGAGAAACTGCCCAGGGGAAGACTCTTTTTCCCCCCTTTAAAGGAAGGGCATGATGAAGGACAGGCATGGGGAAATTTTTGTCACTTTAAAATCTGGGCAGCAAAGCCTGAGAACAAATGGGGTTATCATGACACTGTTAGAAATTTGGGGCGAGTGATGCCAGCAATATCAATTTCAGAGGCACTGGGCTGGCTCGGTGTGTAATCTATTCCACCGGGCATGTTCCAGGGAGCTATGAAACCACTGCAGTTTCTGTGCCTCGCAGCCACTGGGCTCTTTTGTATTAGAGAGCTTTGGAGATGTTAAGAGCATTTGGGGATCTTAGCAGAACTAAAAAAGATCCTTCCTTTCACAGCATGTATTAGATAAGATGGAAGAAAAGTCAAGGGGGAATCGAGCTCAATAAACTCGTTGTGCTGAGCCTCTCAGCCTGGACACAGAGGTTGTTGTTGGCTTTTTCAGTTACTTAGTCTCTCAAAGAGCACAGGTTAATTAGTTCAGATATACATCCACTTAGCAAGTATTCTGGTATATACAGATGTACACATATGTGTATAAATACAAATTAAGTGATCATAGTATATGTATAGATAAGTTCATTGCATTCTAGCATGTATGTATGTATTATACATGTATGTTTACTCTGAGATCAGTATCTTAACATGTACATATGTGCTATCCATGGAAAGATGTACTGATGTCCATGTAGGCTGTGGTCCAGTGTCTACATATATCATATTTGCAGATATATATGTACATGCAAATATCCCAAGATGTGGTCGTACTCACTTGTAATCCCAGGACTTGGAAGGCAGAGACAAGAGGATCAGGAGTTTAAGGTAATTCATAGTTGTGTAACAAGTGAGAGGATAGCCTGGGCTACATGAAACCCTGTCTCCCAAACCATAAAGAACATAAGTGTGGTGATTTGAAAGATAAATATTCTTCACAGTCTCTGGTATCTGATCATTTGGTCCCCAGTCACTTTAGGAAGGTTTGGGTGGTAGATCTTTGCTGGAGGAGCTATATCACTGGGGGTGGGTTTTGAGATTAAAAGTATTTGTCCATTCCTAGTTCCCTCTTTTTACTTCATTCATACCTTTACTTCAAGATTAGAGATAGCAGGGTCCTGCTTCTGCCACCATACCTGCTATCTGTTGCCACACTGCTCCTGTTAGGACAGACTCTTAGCCCTCTGGAACCCTCAGCTGAACTCAACTCTTTGCTTCTGTAAGTTGCTTTGCTCAGGGTGGTTTATCATAGTGACAGAAAAACAATGAATACAAGCAGTACCAACACCAAACAGAGACCTCTGAGTATATGCATGGTGAAAATACTTGCCAATGTACACAAATGTCCATCCTTGTGATTTACAGAGTACTGATTATTTTCCATTATTTGATATTCCTACAATTTTCTGCCTCTGCTTTCTTTGTTCCCTCCTTCGTTCCCAAAGCAATCCTGAATGCTAATAGGGGAAGAAAAGCACCACACAAGCCCACCTAGACTCTTGCCTGCCAGCTGTCTCAGCTGGTGTAGGTCACAGCTAGAACCAAAGTGAGCCTCCTGACGCCCCTGGCTTTAAACCTCCCTCCTGTACTTTACTGAGGAATGCCAGGTCAAGGTCCCCCTGAGTTAGTGAGCACCTAGATTAGAGCCAGCTTGATCAGTTTTCTGCTCCGTTGTATTTTGTACAAAAATAATGGACTAACAAATCACCCCACACACAGCAATTGGGGCCACAGTAATAAATAGCAAAGGTAGTTATTTGAATTTTTGAATAGATAGTGAAGGCATTTATTTGAATTGTTTGACCAGCTTTCTGGAGAAGCAGTGCTTGTAAGTTCTTAAAGGGACCGTCTTCTACTAGACAGGTCTGAACAGGACATGTTTCCATAGTGTCTACACTGTGTATTTGCTCCTCAGGTGAACATAGCCCGTCAGATCACTTAGTACAGAGGGAGACTGGAGCTGGGTTTCATGGTAAAGCTCTGCGGTAACACCAGTTTAAAAGAAAAAGAAGGGACATATGCTTGTCTCCAGGAAGGTTAGAAATGGAAATAAATGCAAAAATATGCTTTCTGGCAAGTTGTCACTTTCAATATGAAGTCAGAAAACCCAAGACAGCTTTGTTTTGCTTTTTCTTTTGGTGGGGGTGGGGGTGCATGGTGGGAGGTGGGGACTTGTAGCTGATTTTCTTTTCTTGCTTCCTGGTTTTTGCTAGAAAGAAACGTGTTCATTTCCCACCCACCGCCGCTCCCCTGAGCTACAATATCTGTCCAAGCTCATCCTTTTAAGTGCTCAGTCCTAGAGAAGGGAGAAGAAAGAAGCCAACCGTGATTTAAAATATATATGTACTCCCTTTTTTTTTTTTTAAGCTTGCAAACTGGGATTTCTCGACTCAATTTGTGTTCTTGAGACAGTGGAGTCAAGTTTATATATAGTTTTTGATGTAGGACCTAATTAGGTTCTCAGCATATCTTAATACTTTCTGCTACATCTGCATTAAAGATACCATTGCATACATTTGCATCTCATTTGCATAAAAAGTTAGCCATGCCTCTTACAACAACCACTTTCACTCAATACCACGGGCAGCAAAGTATTTTGAAAAAGCATGCAATAGTCCACGACAACATTAAATGTGCCCTGTGTTCTGTGGTATCACTCGTGTGTGTAACTGACTTGCTCCCATGGGGCACTTAAGGTTAAATCAACAAATAAAAAGACAGTAATTGAAAGAGTCTGAATTATGTGATGTGTTCAGTTTGGGAGAGAAGGGCCTGACTGATGTCTTTATTGACGCTCTTTTTGAATTTTAGCCATAATAATAATCTGTGGCAATTGTAGTCAAAGTTAGTGACATGTTTCACAGAAGAGGGGCTAACTTTGCCATCAAAGTCTTCATTCATGTCCTTATTCATTCATGTGTCTTCAGATGAGTCTATGTGGGGCAACCTTATTTCCAGGTCTCTTATAATGAGTCTCGGGCTTATCTGGGCCATTTTCCTTTAAAATTGAACATTCACCAGGGGATTGTCCCATCTCCTCATTTCCTCAGAATGAGCTGCTTCCTGCTTCGCACTCTGGGTTTTCCAGGATGTTCTTAGGCTTTAACCTACTCAGTGATCATCCACCATCTTGTTACCCTCTTCTAGTCTTTACCCTTTATGGCTCCCAAAACTTTGGACAACCTTTCTGGGCATCACTCATAAGCACCAGGATACAGCAAGCCTGGTGGTAAGGAGTAGATGCTATTAATCATGGAACCCGTTTGTTTTGGAAAACACACTCCTTCCTTGCAAACAATCCTAACCAAACAGGTCTGGGAATCATGATACACTTCTGCCTCTCTTGGAGATCTGTAGTGCAAAGAGTCGCATCTTGCTATTTTCTGAAACTGAGAGACCATGGAGGCCTTTGTTGGCATGCCCTAGGAGATCACTCTTCCACAGTGACTTAAGGTGAAGTTCCATAAGGACAGCAGTGACATTAACCATAGTACCAGCAAGGACTTTTTCAACAGCAAGGCAACGGCCTGGGCTTTGTGTATGTGAGCGCTTCTCATACTAGCAGAACCAGGTTAAGTTCAGTGCCATGTTAGAGAGGAAAGCTCGAGACCCTAGGAAGTTAAGCAACTTCTTAAGAGAAATGGGTTGAGCTCATGTTGGAACTTGTATTACATCTATAGTCCCTTTGTTGAATCTGACATTTCAGCCCCCAGAAGTCTCTACTAGCTCCAGAAGTGAGATGGTATGATTGAAGTCCTTTTCCACTCTCCCCTGGTTTCTCCGTAGTCCACATAAACTGTATGTATTGTACTGGAAACAGGCCCTGGGGATGGGGAGTGGGGATCCATTTCCCAAATATGTTCTGCCTATTTCAGTATAACTAAAGTTTCTTTAATTCAAATGGTTTTGGCTTAATATCTCAACTTCCAAGTGCAGCTTTATCAGTGCATTTTAAACACTCTCCACAATGCTGATTAAGGCATTTTACAGTTTGATGTGAATTTCTAACTGGTTTTCCAAACTGCAAGACAGGAAGGATTAAAACAACAGCAACAAGAACTAATCCTTGCCTAGTAGAAAAGTCCCTCCCCAAATCCTTGGATTAAAATAGAATCTGTCAGCAGGATTTCCTTGTCTTCTGAGACTGAGATTGGTCTCAAGTGGGGAAGCTTCCAACACCAGGGTATGGCAAGTCCATTCTTTAGAGATATTGCCTGCAACTCTTGTATTTATTGATAGGCATGCTCATTCTCTCAATGGTGGTAATTAATGAGGTGCTTACATCTTACTTTTCAGTAGTTTAATGAGCTTCAGGCTATGGGGGAGATCCGGTGGTGGCTGAGCAGCAGATGCCGGAGGAAGATGCAGAAAATGAATCAGAGGGTGAAAAAAAAATGAGGTTTTAACAGATTAAAATATCTCTGATTAAAAACTACCTCAAAACAAACCTTGGTAAGGCAGGAGTGTTGAAAACTCCCTGAGATCTTTCTGGGGAGAAAAGTCCCTTTTCCTTTTCATTAACAATGATATTGATGGTGGTTACCTATTTGTCTTCCTAGCCTCTTGGCCTGGTCTGTGATAGCTATATGAAGTGAAAAATTGATCAGAAAAGGGAATTTGCTCCCTGCTTTGTGCTTATAGCCGAAGTACTTCATCATATCAGGACTTAGAATAAGTGTGTCTAATCTACACTTAATTTTGCCTTAAACAGCTGGACTTATGACCCTAGTTAACCTGTGTTTCCTATTCTTCTTTCTTCCTTTGGAAATGAAGGTTCACAGAATACAGATTTGGAAAGGCATAAATTCTAAGGTCCTAAGAAGACAGGAATAGAAGCCAAAGTGACCTCAATATATCAAAGGAAAAGCTGAAGTGCAATGGGGACAAATGGAAGGTGGGGTGTGATGTCCACCACGTGACCTCACAGACTACACTTGCCAGACACTGTGTGGCAGGAAAGCCCCTTGCTTGTTGACATGAGGAACCTGCACCAGGGACTTGAGGACCTGCTAGGACAAGGGGACAAGCCAAGTATCTTGCCCCCAGTTGGCTTATAGCTTCCCTGCCATCACCTGCAGGAAACAGCTAGCCAGCTCCATGTTACTTGTTTTCTCATTTTCTAGATGTGGAAGTGGTGGTACAGGCCAGTAAAATATCTCTCTCAAGTGTCACTTTAGTCAGTGATTTAGCCAGCTTCAGACAGTGTTATTTCCACTTGACCTAGAACATTTCATTATAGATTCTGTAGCATAGAGGTGTGGGTTAAAAAGCCAACCCAGCTCCTGGCTATATGAACTCTGATTTTTGCTGAAGAATGAGAAATAACAATGTTTTTGGTGCACTATACATTAATTACAATTTAAGAGAAAACAATGATTAGTAGAAACTGAGACAAGTCCAAAGAGCAGCAGAAAGCAAGCTGGGAAATTCCCAGGCTTGTAGGGAAAGCTTGAGGTGTTTGGGATTGCTTAGCTAGAAGGAACGCCACTCTGGGCTGAGGGACAGACTCCTGGCCTAGAAACATCTTAGGCCAATAAGAAAGATTTACATTTTATATAAATATTTACAGTTTACAGAGCATTTCCAGGTCAGGAATCTTGGTTTCTCACCACCATCACCAGGGGCAGGAGTCAGCAAAACTTTTCTGTAAAAGGCTAAAGAGTAAAATGTGTTTAGCTTGGCGGGCCACATACTCTGTCATTCTACTGTGCTGTTGTAGGTCACAGAAGCAGCCAGAGCTGGTTCCAAAGCAGCTAAGTACAACTGTTCCCAATAAAACTTTATTTATAAAAAGGAGTGACAAGCCAGATTTGGCTCACAGATCATGAATACATGTTATTATTAACACTGAAATATGAAAGAAGATATGCATGTGTACTTTTCATATGTGAAATCTATGCATGAAATTATTAAAATGTATTTTTCATGCCTATGAAATTGAATGCAAATAAATCCCTGTGACACAGATGAGGGAAGTGGAGCTCAGAAAAGCCTCTTGCCTTTTCCCTAGGACTAGAATCCTCCTTCACTGGGTCATATTGTGTTGCTCAATACACTCAGCTCAACTTGTATTTCCATAGAGATTTCAGTATAGTTTATCATCTCACGAGGCTGTCAGTAGCTTATAGGGGGAATTAAATTTGGAGCCTGTGATTCAAGAGACTTGACAGCAATCTGATGTCGTAAATGGTATCTACCTGGCATTTGAGAAAGGGCATGTTGTCCAAAACATTCAAGGACTGGGGGACATCACTCCCAGATAGAGCGATTCTCTGGTATGTGTGAGGCCTTTCCTTTAGTCTCCACCACAGGAAACAAGAAACCAAACAAAAAAAGGGAGAGGACGAAGGGAGAGAGGAAGAAAGGAAGGGGGAAGGAGAAGAAAGAAAAAGGAAAATGTTTATTTATGGATCTGAATTTTCTATTATTAGGTTATCTTTTGGAGACAGGTTGATTTCATATGAAGGACAGCATTTCTGTCCTTGGAGGGAACATATAAAGTAGTTTACTAATTCACTCATACACTATCTCATTGGAGTTGAGTTTTAATTAGCAAAGGCTGGGATAGAAAAGTTTAAAAGGCTGGAGGAACAACAGTGTTCCCAGGGCCTGCAGGGTAGAGTGGAAGACTGTATGCAGACATTGTGTAATTGAGGTGTCCCGTAGGAACGGGTGAGGAAAATTAATATTGTCAGCTAAATTCACTGCGTATACAGAACCATCTTCTTTTTCACATTCTTGCTGCAGCTCCTGATGAGCCTGGTGAGGCTGAGCACCCCCTCAGAATCTGCCCCTAGGAACATGGTCCCTGTACAAAACCATCTATTCATGGACTGCCATACTCTTTGAATTCATGCAATATACCCTTCAGTATCTGGGACGTGACCTACAGCCTGAATGTTTGGATGGAGATGTCCTGCTACAGTGCAAACTATATGCCTGCTGGCCAGCTGGATACTGAAGAGCTTTGGCCAGTGATGTTCCCCATCAAACAAACACAAACAAACATTGTCCTCCAAACAAACTATGAGCAAAGTGCCCTGTTCAGACATGAGAGGCAGGGACATTGAGGCTTATAGGCTCATAGTAAGAGTTCCTGAGATGGCTCATCAGAACCAGGCTTTCTGTGAGGTGTGAGTAAAGGGCCCCCTTCTTGGGCATCTCTGGGAAGTGGAAGCACTTGATCCCTGAGTGGTTGGACAGACCTGTGCCTTTTCTATGTGTTCACTTGGTTTTTCACCCCTCTGTCAAAAATACCTGAGAGAAAAGGCCACTTTAAAAAAGAAAGATTTATTTGGTTGTGGAGGTTTCAGTTTGTGATGGCTGGCTTTATAATATCTGAGCCTGCTATGAGACCAAACATCATGGTAGATGGGTATGGTGACACAAAGCTGTTCTTTTCCTCATAGGCAGGCAGCAGAGAGGGAAGAATGAGCCATACACATGATGAACCCCTCAAAAGCAAGTCCTTAGTGACTTCTTTCTTTCAGCCTGGCCCCATCCTCTCATTAATGCACAAACCCATCAGTGAATTAATCCCATGACCAATTTTGAGCCCCCATGATCCCATTCCCTCTCCATAACTGGACCTAGCCAAGGACAAAGCCTCCAGCACACAGTCTTTGGGGTTCTACTTTATATCCAAACCATCACACCATGCAGTAGGCTTTGTGGGTTCCCTCCTGATAAGGGGACAGTGAGGGAAGACCTGGAGAAAACAGGGCAGGCTCCCTGCAAGGGAGTGTGCCATTCTTCATGAGACTCCATGAGCTGTGGATGAAGAGTGTTTACTTCTGTCTACCCAAGGAAGCCCCAAGTGCACACTTGTAACAAGTGTGGTTAAGCCTGGGCTGATTGTGGTTCAAACCTATAGATTAGAATGTCCTGAGCCCACTCCTCAGCAATGGCCAGAGTGGTCCTAACAGGTGGTAAGTAGCTGGCTTCTCTGACTGTCCTTCTCCTCCTCCTCCTCATCCTTCTTTTCCTTCTCCTCCTCCTCCTCTTCCTCCTCCTCCTCCCCCTCCTCTTCCTCCTCCTCTTCCTCCTTCTTTCCTTTCCCCTTCCCCTCCCCATGCCCCTTCCCTTTCCCCTTCTCCCCCTCCTCCTTCTTTTTCTTCTTCTTCTTCTTCTTCTTCTTCTTCTTCTTCTTCTTCTTCTT
>NW_021604651.1:4554438-4560704 GCF_004785775.1 Grammomys surdaster
CTTCTTCTTCTTCTTCTTCTTCTTCTTCTTCTTCTTCTTCTTCTTCTCCTTCTTCTAAGTATTTTTTTCTTTATTGTAGAAAACCTTTATCAGATAGATATTCCATTGATGAAAATTTTCCCTAGTCTTTGCTTGAGAAATTCAGAGGAAACACTACTCTCTTCTCCTGTTTTGATTTGTGCTTTTATTTCAGACTCCAAATGCATACCTGAAGTAAATCAGGAGTAGGTGCATGTACTTCAGAAAGATTACAAAACTGGTGCGGTGGCTCAACCATTAGTTACCTGCATTTGCTACTCTGGCAAAGGACTTGAGTCCAGTTCCCAGCATCCACCCGAGGCAGTTCATAACCATCTGTAACTCCGGCTCTGGGGGATCTGATGCCTCAGACTTCTGTGGTCACCTGCACTCACGAGCACACACCCACACAGAGATATACACATAAATTGAAAATTAGACAATAGAAATATAAATTGTGAAAATAGACAACAAATGTAATACTTCTGTGGTTTGTAACATTGTCGTGTTTCAGGCTAGCACTAGAATCCTTTCTCAAATCTGAACCCTCATCTTAGGACCCAAAAATGTTGATACCTGATGGTGACTTGAATGGGAAAACCTGCCATAAGCTCATATGTTTGAATTCTTGTTCCTTGGTTGGGACCTTTTCCTATTTGGGAAACATTGGGAAATATAGCTTTGTTGGAGGAGCTGTGTCTCTGGGGATAGGGGACCCATGCCTTCCCTTAGGTGCTCTCTGCTTCCCACATGTGGATCCAGATGTGAGCTCTCAGCTGTTCCTGCTTCCATACCTTCATCCCATCATCTAGTCCTCTGGAACCATAAGCCCAATTAAATACTTTAAAAAAAATGTTACCTTGTCATGGTATTTTATCACAGCAACAGAAAAGTCACTAAAAGCCTGTTAAGATCGAAAAGAAAAGAAAAACACATTAATAAGATAGCAGATGCTATAAAGAAGAGATGATGGAAGTCGATGTGAAAAATGACACAGACTATGTGAGGAGAGGGATGGAGGAAATCCAGAATAAAGACAAGACGTCAGAAATACGAGCTGTGGCAGGCAAACAGGCTGGATTCAGAGCAGGGGGCTCTGGGTTCAAATACTTCCTCTTGCCCTCACCTACAGAGCCTACAGCGCTCGCTGGACCGTCAGCTTCCTTTTATATTATGTAGAGATAATCATAAAAGTCCTACAAAGCTTTTATGTGGCATAAGTGGGTGAAGCTACTTGGCTCAGAAAAGAAGCCTAGAAACTAGGATTATTGGTGTAAGCCAAAGGAGAAGAGCTTTAGGGAATGTTCTAGTTAAGTTTTCTGTTGCTGTGATAAAACACTGACCAAAGCAGCTTGAGCATGAAACAGTGTATTTGGCTTACACTTCCAAGTTACTATCTGCCAATGAGGGAAGTCAAGGCAGGAACTGAAGCAGAAATCATGGAGGGACACAGCATGCTCTCTAGCTGGCTCATAGGGTCATGCTCAACTGGTTTTCTTAAATGGTTCAGGACCACTTGCCCAAGGAGTAGTGCTGCCTATAGTAGACTAGGCCCTCCAGCATTAATAAGCAATCAGGATGGTTTTGCATACACATGCCCACAGGCCAACCTGATCCAGGAGATTTTTCAGTTCCAGTCTCCTCTTCCCAGGTGAATCCAGGATATGTCAAGGTAACACACACACACACACACACACACACACACACACACACACACACACACACAAAACTAACTAGCATGGGGGTAGGTAGGGTGCAGAATTCTTTGGCTGTTTGAATCCAGGTCCTGAAAGCATGGAGCCTTCTTGCTGTATATAAACATGACTTAGCACTCTAATATTACCAGGGTGCTACATTTCACCAGACTGATCTTATGAGCCCAGAATAGAGTCTGGGATGTGTAGAGATGAATATTGGGGCAGGGGGTGTGATTATGATACTTCAGGGGACTCCTCTTGAAGACACCTTCCCCATGATGCCATTCAGTTCACAGTTCAGTGCTTCCTGCAAAATCTCTATGGGAAAGTCTTCTCTCAAGCAGAAGTGATTCTTCCCCAAAGCTAGGCATTTCCATAAGCTAGACTTCTATGAACTCCTCCTCTCCCAGTGTCTTTTGTTTGTAACTTGCCAACTAACAGGGGTCGGTTAGAATGTAACTCAAAGCACATGCTGCAAGCTTGTTTCTCTCTGCCTAAATCTGAGTTTAATAAAAAGTAGCAGTGAAGCATATGTTTAAAATGAAGCAGTGCAGCTGGGGGCAGAGACTGACAGGAAACAGGACACTTTATTAGTTGTGTCTTTCATTTTACATGTGCAGAGAATTTTAAGACTCAATTGTTCCGCTCCAAAGTTGTAGCCAAATCTGTGTAACTACCCATGTCCTGTCTTAGTCTTTATTGCCTATGGATAGACACTATATTGATACTGATGGAACCAATGTCCGAAACTATGAATGCCAGCAAATTAATGAACGACCATCCTCTTTACATGTCGGTTGTCCTGCTGATAATGTCAGGACTAGCAGGGTGCTACCTCAGGAGTGAACTAGGGCATGGTGTAGTCAGATCTAGAGAGTGTTAAGCCCTCTTGGATTATGGCTCTAGATTTGTGAGGTCTAGATATCTTCAGGAACACCCAGATTCTTTGCCATCAATAGCTTCATTTAGACTATCCGTTTGTCATAAATCAGTGACTCATCTTGGGCTTATTATGGTGTGAATAAACTTGATTTATTGTTCTTGACTGAGTTATAAAGATGTGCCGAAGGAGAGATGTCTTGATGTAACTGTCTACACCAAGTTGTATGTGATTGTTTAAAAAGAGGGCCATGCCCAGAACTGCGGCTTGTGTTACTTAGGTTTTCATTGTTTTAAGAAACTATTTGAGGCAAAGTAATGCTGTAAAGGAGAAATAGTGACTGAGGCACATTTTGACAGACCCAAGAATATGGCACTGACATCTTGCTCAGTTCTGGTGATGCCTTTCTCACTGTGATGTCACAAGCAACACCTAGGAACGCATGGCCAGTGCAGAGAATGTGCGTGTCCCTGTGAGGCTGTTTCTTGTTCCTCTTTAAAAGACACTGGAATTCTGTCCCCAGACTTCTACCTAGATGGCTATCTAAGCCCAATCAACACACAAAGACCCCACATAGTTAACTTGGTTCTACCCTCTTAATATCAGAGGAATAAACCATTAGGTGGCTTCATTTGAGTGGGGTGTGTGTGTGTGTGTGTGTGTGTGTGTGTGTGATAGCAAGTGTGTTCTGTTACAGTAAAGCAAGGCTGCAAACTTTAAGCTCCTCTGGACTCATACATTCTTCCTATAATCCACCTTTTGCTCCTGGTTAGTCACATTGGGTGGCTATTCTCCTCACCCATCCTTTCACCCAAATGGGCTTCAAGAAAGCATCCAGACAGAGCGTGGGACGGAGAACACCTTGTGAAGATTCTTTTTCCAAAAGTGTTAGCGTTGAAGAGCTTTCAGGACTCAAAGGAGTGAATCACCCATGGCATATAACATTCTGTCAGATCCATATTCTAATTTGCCACTCACAGCAGTCTTGGGAAGAAAGTCTGTTTTGAACTCCACTTAAGAGATGCCGAAACCACGACTCATCTGAGAGAGTTGCTGAGAGCTGCCCAGCTGCAGGCCCTGGCTTTTTCCTTTATGCTTGGTCTTTCTAAGTACATGAACCAAGTACTTGTCCCTGGTCAGAAACAGCAGGGAAAGACACCAATATGTCCCTGTTACACTTTTACCTCATCTGTGACCAGATCGTTACTGTTATTTGTGGGTTGGTAGTCTGGGGAAACTTTGGGAACAACATGTAGTACTTCTCACATACATAACCGTGTAGAAAGCAGCCAGAGGCCCTAAGCCTAGGAGAGATGAAGATCAAGTTATTTCACCCGTAGAGTTTTGTCCTTTCTTGCAAATGAATGTGTAAGTTCCCTGGCTGTAGCTATAAATCACAAAGAGGGTTTGGCTTCCCTCTTCCTTCTGGTAATCAGGCTTGTTACATTAGGAATCAGGGAAACAGTGTAATGTCTGGGTGAAGCCCTGTCCTTAGAGCCAACCTGGGCTTTCTTTCATCCCTGTGCCCTTCAACAGCTACTTCCTTAGAAACTCAATGGACACCTGGCCTGTGGATACAGGAGTGGAGAGGTCTTTTGAAAACCTATGCTAAGCATCTTCAACATTCAGACTCTCAGTGAGATAAATGTTCTCTTGGTTGAAACCAGTCACAAGATGAGATGGACAGAGAATTCACTTTTTCCCTCCTCTGTTTCTTTACTTTACCCCACAACAGAGATTTTAAGTTCTCAATACCACCTGACACATGTTCATTTACTAGTTGGCCTTTAAGGGACTGAAGAAGTGGTGCAGCATTTCAAAGTATCTGCTGCTCCTGCAGAGGGACCAGTTTCGGTTCCTAGAACTCACATTAGGCAGCTCACAAATGTTTCTAACTCCAGTTTGCAGGGGATTTGAAGCCTGCTTCCGTGGGAAGGCAGAGACAAGGCCATCCCTGAAGCCTTCTGACCAGCAAGCCTAGCTAAACTGGTGAATTCTGGGTTCAGCAAGATAGATGTCCTGTCTCAAAAGTAACAAGCAGCTTAGGAAGATACTAAGCATTGATCTATGAACTGCACACATGTACATATGTGTGCATGTACACACACGAGCACACAGGTACATATATGCTCATTCATGCATACACACAGGCCCCCCACATGTATTTATGCCCCTTATATACATATAAAAATAATAAGTAAATATCAGTCTTATCTACAAGCTATAGATAATTTTTAAAAATCTCTTGTAGATTGACAAATAATTCCAGTTATTTTTAGAACCAAGTTGATCAAAACACAAATGTATGAAACATTTTAATGAATAAATACAGAGGTAGAAAATTTATCAGCGACTTCCGGTTTGGGCCCGAGCATAGAGTAGGTCGCAGGCGGCAGCTCCGTACCCAACCCCAGAAAACCGAGAGAAACAGGGACTCCCAGGAGCTTGAACTCACGCAGCATCCCAGGTAAAAATGAATCACCCGTGATGCCTGCTATTAGAAGTTCTAATTCAGATGGGCCAGAAGCCAGGATCCTCGCCCTTACCCTCACCCCCTACCTTTTCCCACCTGCACAAGGTTCCCTGAAGCTTGGCAACTGCAAGATCCTTCTTGGCAACTGCAGATAGACTCAAAGCAGTGTACCATATCATCTGAAGAATAGCAAGGAGACCATAACTCAAGCAGTGTACCATATCTTCTGAAGAATAGCAGGTTGCGGTCCTCCTCGCCCCCACGAATAACTAGGGCCTGCCGGTCGGGTCAAGTGGCACCCAGACGTGGGGCTCGAGGCACGGACCCCTCTGGACGGACCCTCATTGAGAGGATGTGCGCAGGACATCAAGATTGAGCGAGACAGAGATCGTCACCCGTGACCTGTCATCCACGGAACCAGGTTGATGCTGCCATCAAGAAGACGGTTGAAGTTCATTACCATCAGCCGAAAATTGAAGAGGATCCAGAAGTGACTCCGCAGGAGACTGACACAGCTGCCAGCTCCCCTGCCTCCCCCTACGGTCGACTGCTAGACTTTCACGCCCTCCAGAAGGGTTCCTGGTATGCCTGGCTTTGCCCCCGTTTCTCTCGATAGAGAGCTTGGCCTCTTGATCACCACAACAAAAATTGGCTTTTTCCTAAACCAAGGCCGCCCTTGATATGGCCGCTAACATTGGGGAGCCTTCCTTTATGACAATATTACACCCCAAACTGACAAATGGTTGGTAAATTGAACAGTTACAAGGGACTAGGATGGCTGTGAGTTAGCCCAAGGACAGGATTATTGTAGGTCCACTTCCCAGGGGCCCACCCAATGCAGCCGAAAAGGAGTGCGTGGTGCTGGGAGTGGGTGCAGCCTACATGGCCTAAGACAGGGCTCTCACCCTCCTTTCACCCACATCGGAGTCCCTTGACGTTGCCCATCGTCGATAGCCTAAAACCTTCGACCATCGATGTGACTCGTCTCACATCAGTGTTTTGGGGTTGTGAACTTGTCTAAGACCCCCCATAATTAGACATCCAAATTCAAAATTCACATAGTTGGGATTGATCATAAGATGCCTTCTCTAACTAAACAGAGAAGGGGGAGATGCCAGAAGCCAGGACCCTCGCCCTTACCCTCACCCCCTACCTTTCCCCACCTGCACAATGTCCTCTGAAGCTTGGCAACTGCAAG
>NW_021604651.1:4561104-4589287 GCF_004785775.1 Grammomys surdaster
CTCCCCTTGTAAAACATGCTATAAAAAAGCATTTCATGTTCAAAAAATAAATTAATTAATTAATTAATTTTTAAAAAAAGAAAATTTATCAGCAATTCATTGCTTAATGAACTATCTGGTTCTTTTTCTATTAGTTCAACTACTCATTGTTCAGTTACTATCAATAAAGGTCCAATATCTGTTCTACTAGAGTCTAACTTTAGCTTCTGTGCTGGAAATGGTGAGATGCTATGTACTGTATGTGCTGTGGGAGTAACTGGAGTTCTCTTAGAGCGATGTTGTCTTTGTCTTTGAATTTCTGAATTATGTGCTAACATAATCCACATATGAACAGTGATAGTGATCTGCCAGCGGCTAAATGGTTAGGTCTTTTGATTTTTGTGCAAAGCAAATAATTGCAGGCCATCTTGTGGTAGGCTTTGGATATGAAGGGCTCCTGTTGTTACTGGGGAAACTGAGGTTCCCTTCTGGCATTCTTAGTCTCATTAGTTAATTTAGGAACAGATATGAGCGAAGCTCAATGACAATTTTATTTCAGTCCGAGAGAAAAACAATAGGGAAGGCAAGCTGTCAATCTCAGCAGCTTCCAGAGGAAGGAAAATGGAGGGAAGAGAGAGCCTTCGGTTTGTAGTGGAGATTGTCAAGCAGCTGCAGGGTGAAGGGAGCAGGGGCTTCAGAGAAAAGGAGGAAAGCCCAGAGCGGCAGGGAAAGTATGTTTAGCCTTCCAATGGTATCCAAGCCATGTAATCCAGCGCTACAGTGCTGGTTGCAGGAAGTTGCTGTTCTTGCCTGCAGTGAGAGGGGCTTTGTAAGAGAAAGGTACATTATTCCATTTAGGGGATAACAGTGCCTCCCACCTCTTTCTGGTAGCTTGGAATGCCAGTCTTCATCCAGGGTTAGAGGTAACACTTAGAACCAAGCTCATATAATTTTAATGGTAGTAAAAACTAGGGAAACAGGAGGTGGGGTTAAAAGCCTCATTTGTTGGAGGCTACTACCTTACTGTGTTCCATACTTGGTTTTCAGCTGTTTAATGCCATGTTGAGGGGGGAGACTTTGAGAGGGAGGATTTAAGGTGGGAAGTAGGTCAGCGGGCTGTAACGGGTCCCCATTGTTCTCATTTTTCTTCTACTGTATAGTAAAGAATCTCCACATGATGCTACATGATGCCCAAGCATGTGGAGTCAGGAAACTATGGGCAAAGTCTTCTGTAGCATGAACAAACGATATCCTTTATCATCTATTACTTAAAGCTGTGTCTGCCAGGTATCTGGACCCAAAGGATTTGATGAATCACACACCTGCCTTCCAGAAGCACTTGTTAATCATTCAGTTGAATAATTTTCTTTTCTGAATTTATATCCAAAAGAACTATCACAGAGGGTGGAGAGATGGCTCAGTGGTTAAGAGCATTCACTAGGTAACCCAGACCCAAAAGGACATGCATGACAGGAGCCTAACATGGCTGTTCTCTGAGAGGTTCTACCAGCAGCTGACTGAGAAAGATCCGATACTCACAGCCAAGCACTTGACTGAGGTTGGTGACCCCTATGGAAGAGTTAGGGGAAGGATTGAAGGAGCTGAAGAGAATGGCAATCCCATAGGAAGAACTAGAGTGTCAACTAACCTGGACCTCTGGGAGGTCCCAGGGAGTAAACCATCAACCAAAGAACATGCATGGACCAGTAAGACACACACTCCCCCCACCCCCGAACATACGTAACAGAACAAATGTAGCAGAGGACTGCCTTCTGGCCTCAGTGGGAAAGGATGATCCTAATTCTGTAGAAACCTGATGCCTCAGGGAGGAGGGGTAAGGTGGGGGAGTGTCACCCTCTCAGAGTAGAAGGGGAAAAGAGATGGGGGAAGAATTCCGAAAAGGGGGATGGGGAAGGGAGGCAGCATTTGGGATGTAAATAAATAAAATAATTAATTGATAATAATTTTTTATAAAAGAGCACTCACTACTCTTGCAGAGGACTGGAGTTTAGTTCCCAGCACCCACATGACTGCTCACAACTGCCTGCGACTCCCGTTCCAGGGGATCCAACATCCTCTTTTGGCTTCCTTGGACACTAGGTATGCACATGGTATACACACACTCACACACACACACACACACACACACACACACAAATACATATAACAATAAAATTGTTTAAAGTGTATCACAGACATTAACAAAGTACCATGGCACTAAAAATTAGTACTTTCTCACGTTGTAAGGCACTGGTTAATATATGTCTACTCCAAAGTATTGGTAATCCAGATAAACTGGCCATTTCATTCAGTCATTTTTTTCCTCTCTGACAATGTTGCTACATCATTATGGAAAATTCTTTTGTCATATTCCTTAAATACATATTCATCAAACCTTGTATCTGCAGATTTAGTGCATTGAGGACATAGAAACTGTGCCCTAATTATCTTCATGATTTAATCAACCAGTCAAGTCAGATTTATTTTGTGTCAGAGAAAGACTGATTCTAGTTTTCAATGAACACATCTATGAGAATCCCCGTGAGAACCGTACCACTCCTGAATGTGAATTTTAGCATGGAGATCAACTACAGTGAATTATGGGAAGACAGATGTCTTTCTTTCTCTTCCTCCCTCCCTCTCCCTCCCTCCCTCCCTCCCTCCCTCCCTCCCTCCCTCCCTCCCTCCCTTCCTTCCTTCCTTTCTTCCTTCCTTTCTTCCTTCCTTCCTTCCTTCCTTCCTTCCTTCCTTCCTTCCTTCCTTCCTTCCTTCCAATTTTGATGAGCAGAGCTTCAGAGAATGCAGGCAAGGATTGGAGTATATTTTTCTTGCCTCTGTGAACAAGCACTTCAAGAAAGGACTTTGACTGACCACTCTAAGAAGGAAAGAAAGATTTCCCCAAGACTAGGGACTGAAATGACAGAGGCCTGGAGTTAGGAACTGGAAAATATGTCCACTAGCTGCTTTCTTCCTCCTTGTGATCCTTTACAAATCCCAACAGGTGAGAAGACAATCATAGTCAATTAAAAGAAGGTAATTACATTTTTCCTCTTTCGTCACAAAATCAATAATACCCCTACACCTTCACTTACACACAAGACAGTAAATACAATAAATACAAATCTCTTAGCTGACCAAAGATGTTGTTGGATATTTTAGAGGACACATTTATAAGCACATGTGTACACAAATATACATAAATATATGGTTGAACGTGGAGCCCTGCTGTGTTTAAACCAATGCACTCCTGGATTCATCTTCTTCCTTTCTAATTAAAGTGGTGTGTGTGTGTGTGTGTGTGTGTGTGTGTGTGTGTTATACTATGTATGGGCTTATTGGATTCAATGTGGTAATTTGAACATGCTTAGCCACATGCTTGGAACTCAGCATTGGACATATGGAGAGGGTATAGATGATATAGATACATATGGATGTATAAATGTAAAAATGTTGCATGTCAGTCTTTTCTGTCAAAGACTGCAAAACTTTTGTTTAGGACAAGGAAATCAAATGTTTTTTAAATCTTCCCCATCTTTTAAAATCTTTATCCAAAGGCTTTAACCACTCCCTCTACACATACACACACACACACACACACCTTTTTTGTTTACTCAGAGGCCTTGCTGCCTTCTGGGAACTTCAGTAACTTAACTGGCCAGTCCTTTTCCTATTTCATTCGTTTCTTTTGATCTGATTCTCTTAAAACTAGTTAATTACAAGTGACTATGGGCTGGGACCCTAGACAATAAGCAAAAGACACAGTTACCACTTGTTCCGAATTAAAACAAAAGCACTCAAATGTTGTCCAGTTCTGTCCTGTTCCCCCCCCCCCCGCCTCCCATATCTCCTCATTTCTTGGTCCTTTTCTTTTGTGAGCAGTGTACTCTTCTGATTGGAAGTGGAGTTGGGCCTTATCCAGACACTGTGATTGACTGGAGTGGTGCTCTCTTTCTTTGGAACCCTGACCTTACTTCTAACATAGATATAGATATATCTCTCTTGAATCTAATTTGCACACCCCCACCCCATCTATTATACTGCTACAAGCAAGTGTTTTAATTACATGAAGTATGTGCATCACAACAACACTAAACAATTGCTCTGACTGGGGTGTGGTAGAGGGTCTTCCGCTACAATGCTGTGAGGGACATCTACTGCAAACACCTGACTGCTGGATACACTGCTGCCCGAGACACTGCTGCAGCAGAGTGCATACAGCATCTGCAACATTCTGCCTACTTCAGTTCCAGAAAGGTTTCAATTTATAGTCCAACTCTGAGCAGACAGAAGAGTGTCAGTTTGTATCAGCCCTCATTGACAACAGTCTCATCTGCCTTTTTTATCTTTGCTAATTGGATATGTTTTAAAGAGTATGGACCCCTTAATTTGCATTTCTTTGATTGTAAGTGATGCTTGATATTCTTTATTTTTTTAGATTAAACAAAATATAACAGTGTGGTGCACACGGATGCTTTCCTTTCTATGTTACTGGTGTTATTTACTCTCAGTCCGATGTTTGTATCCATGTCACTCTGTGGTAGAAGGCCTAATGTTCCAGTTCAGTATTCCTACCTCAGGCATAGGAGATTTAATCAGCAACTGACAGAGACAGTAGGGCTCGGTGTGCCCTCCATCTAGGTCCCCGTGGACTCTTCTCTTTGAATCTGCCTGCTGCTTCTCTGACAGGTGTACTTCTTAGCTCCAGAGACCTGGACCAGACAACTCTCAGCCCTCAGTCTGTCTGATGTGCCTTGGGACTCTGGACGTTGCCAAAATACATATGGCCTAGAGAATGCAAAAGGTCACAGGATTATTTTTAGAAGGGAAAGATGAGGCTCTGTCTTAAGCTTAAGGGCTCTAATAAGACCCTCTTTTCTATTATTTGTATGGTAGACATGTGGCCTTTTACACTGTTTCTGTCTCTCTGTGTCTCTCTGCGTCTATGTCTCTCTTTCTGTCTCTCTGTGTCTTTCTCTGTATTTCTGTCCCCTACCCCCACATTACATACTTCTAGGAGAAGAAGTAAATTCTATTAATAATGAAATCAGATGTGTGTACCGAGGAGTAAAGAATGTTTCCTTTGCCAACCAAGAGGTCTAAGAGGATTTTCCTCTCCTTGCGAAGAGTTGAATCCCCATCTTGCTTGAAATCTCTTTACTCTGGGATCCTTAATGTGTGACATTGTCTTCATCATACCAATTGTCTTTATCCCAAATTTTATTTTTTGATGAAGGGAAGAGATTTCTCAGAGAGACAGAGAGAGAGAGAGAGAGAGAGAGAGAGAGAGAGGAAGAGAGACAGAGACAGACAGAGAGACAGAGATGGAGAGACAGAGACAGACAGAGAGACAGAGAGACACACAGAGAGAGAGGCAGAGACAGAGAGACAGAGACAAAGAGGCAGAGACATATACAGACAGAGAGACAAAGACAGAGACACACAGAGAGAGAAACAGACAGACAGAGACACAGAGACACAGAGAGACAGAAAGACCAGGAACTTGAAAAGGTGACTGGTCAGTTAGATAAATACTCGTCTGCCTCTTATGGACACACATACGACCACATGGTCTCCAGGCCCCCAGCAAGCATTTAAAGGAGGCAGATATGAATCTAGGATGTCTCTGAATTTCAGAAGTCTGCCTCTCCCAGCTGCATTCCTAGAGGAAGCTTGTATTCACAGATCCTCAATACAGTACCAGCGGGACCCTAATAATGAGTTTGTTTGTTCTTCTTGCCAGCTGGGTACAAAAAGCATTGTCTGGTCTCTAGCCTCTCTCTCTCTCTCTCTCTCTCTCTCTCTCTCTCTCTCTCTCTCTCTCTCTCTCTCTCTCTCTCTGTGTGTGTGTGTGTGTGTGTGTGTGTGTGTGTTGTGGAGATTTAGAATTCCTAGATCTCAAAGAGATCAGCCGGTTATTACAGCTTCTGCTGCTCCTCAAGAATTAGTCTAAAAGGTAGAGACATTTTCTTAAAATGGCTAATAACCAGAAACACCCTTTTGGTTTTCAGGGAAAGGGAGGGTGCACATATTATAGCCTGTCATGATGATGGATAAGATTGTTAGCCAGTTACATCCTTGTGTTTTCAAATGACTTATAGAAAGCCAGTTTGGTGACATTGGGAGGCTGCTGGGGAATGACTTGCTTGCAGAAGATTAGATCTCCAGCTGGAAGATGCTCTGGATAAAGTGAGCTGTGGGCCAATGTATCCTTAATTCCCCGGAAGGCTGCCTTTGGAGACACTACTGTATTCCCTTCCTTCAATATGCTACAAGCCCTTTAATCTCTGGATTGCATTGTTTTAGCACTGAGCAAGGCTCCTCCAAACCCAGGATTAAATTAGGAGAAATCCCCCTGCTGCTTCTATTGAATTGAGTTAATATAATGAGTTTATTGTTAAATTAAACAAAATGAAACTTGCCATGTGGAAGAAATATGGCTGACATCACAGCGGGATACTGGTTTGGTTAGGTTTGTTTTGTTTTGTTTTTTCTCTCCTACCCCTTTCTACCTTGCTTCTGAACTGCTCAGAGGTGGCTCATTGGCTCTGATGTTCCAAGTCCCACATTCTGACTCTGCATCCCGAGGAAGATGAGAGCTGACAGTTAGGGCCAGCACTTCAAGCAAAAAGGAAACATGAGCTGTTCTTGGTGGTGCAATACAGTGAGTCTATTTTGAGAACTCTGCCTTCAAAGAGGCTGGTATGTTAACACATAGACAGGTGCCTATTTCCCTCCCCTGGGGGAGATGTTACAAGACACTTCCTTAGCTGAAAGAGTTAACTCCATTGCAAGCTAACTCAGTGTAGCACGATGACAGCTTCCTTCTTTTGACTATAAGACATCAGACCCAAGTGCTTTCTCAGCCTCTTACAGCCCGAGTCTTCCACAGCCAGGAAGTCGATCATTATTGGCATCCTGTTTCCAAAAGGGAAGCTGGACTCCAAGTTGACTTATTAAGATTTTTCTAGAACATAGTCTTCCCCTTCTCTTGGCTCAGTATTTGGTTTCCAAAGCATTGTTTTCTCCTTTGTTTCATGTGATGCCTGGGCATTGATCATCATTGGCCCAGCATTGATAGACAAAGTGATTTCACTTGGTGATCAGGCAAACCAGAGTCAGGTGTAGGGTGAATATTCTAGAAAGCACTGAATGAAGCTTTTGTCTGTACAGAAAAGCAAGATACAGTACGCCAGCTACTCTTGCAATACTTTAAATTTCTCCACTGAGAAAGGTCTTGTTTTGGTTTTTGTTGTTGATGTTGTTCCTTCAAATAATTATCTTAAACACAGAACCTATCTGATACGAGCTTCAAGCTACAGATGAGGAAACAGAGGTTAAAGAAGGTGAGATGTTTATATGGTGCACGATGGACTGTCTCCAGGCCTCCTAAGTCCCTGGCTGCCAGAGGTCCACATGACTTTCTTCTCTCTCATCTCATGTTCCCAAACCTCCCATAAGAGCTTGGTAGTGTATTTAGCAGCAGTATCACGTGGCCTTTGCCTTTCCTTCTGTCCTCTAACTGGCCACTCTTTACTCCAACTCTCCCCACCAGACCTGTCATCCATCAGGCAATCAGTTTGTGATTCCTTATTCTTTTGCCCCCTCACTTTGCCCCTCGCAAAGCGTGTGCCTGCCATCGTCTGCCCCACTTAACCCCAACATCTTCACCTTTGAGCTGAGATCTGAAACATTCTTTGATGTCATTGGCCTTGTCTTATCCTGACTTTGTTTCCCTTCTGGGATATTCTCTTGAATATGATATCAGTCCCTGTCTGAGTGTCTCATTAACATTTCTTGACTAGTTACCTAAGATAGCCTGTACCTAGGCTTTAAAGTGTGTATATTTAATGCTTCAAAATGCCTAGCTAACCTTACATAAACTGTATGTAAGGTTATGCAGGCTCCCGGAAGTTCTATTTTGATGCATTTTGGGGGCAGGGTAAATTTTGTACATAATTCCGCTGGTTTTATTTTCTCTTAACATACAAAAAATCTGGTTAGAATTTACCTCCAAAACCTGCTCTACTTGGAATAGCCAAGTTGTGTTGTCCTCTGTCCTATGAAGGTGGGGGCTCCTTTGAAGCTGGAAGGAAGTAGGAAGTCCTCCCACTATCCCCTGCCCCCCACTCCTGCCAGAAGTGTAAGGCTCCCCCCTTCCCTACTTGCCCACATGCACAAACGCATCCTCAGCCCTCAGGACAGATGGGCAGGAAGTCTTGAGACTGTGGCAGGGACCTGGCTGGCTCAAGCTCCTGCATATATGTGGGGGAAGAAAGAAAGCACATGCATACAGCCTACTTTCTAGCTTCCACTGTGTGAACCTCCATGTATTGTGTGCACATGTAAGTTCCTGAGCCTTGAAGAAGGACTACCATTCATGCATGCAAACTATGAGGGGCACCCAGGTGTGGGCTCCCTGTGGGGGAGCATGCCTTGGCAGCAGTGTGTTCCCCCTGTTTATTTGAGAACCCCGTCTTCACTCACACTCTGGGAACCCACACGGAGTGTTCTAGTACAGCCCTGTATGCTGTGAGAATAATTTTTCCATCAAACAGTGAGGGGTTTTAATTGCCCAGCAGCCCATTTCTCAATTTAAATTATTTTTCATACCAGGGGTCTGTAGAAGATTTAATTTGAAAGAGAATTCTACTGCTTAAGAAAGCATCTTCTTGGTAGCCACCACATGGTGACTTTGAATCTTCCTTCTAGCTCCAGGAGGCTGTAAATAACTACAGCCGAATTCAGTGTGGCTTATTATCATATTCGGAGTCCCCCATACCCCCTGGAATTAGCCCAGGTTTACTGTCCACAGTCTGTTCAAGAATTGTCCTCCCCATAGTGTGGGGACAGTGACAGCTCCAAACTGGCCATTCTTTCTCTGGGCTACCCACTGTGCTTCCTTATCCTCCTGTCTCTCTCACTGAAGGATGAGCCAAGCTTTGTCACACTCATCTCTCAGTGTGTCCAGGGCTCTCCAGTGTGAGCAGAGGCTCTGTGCATACTGGAACAAGCTCAGAGAAATATATAGGGTCTATCAAAGGCACTGAAACATCTTGGCCTCATATGCTAGAGGAATGCACATGAGGGAACTTTGCCTAGGAGAAACCCACAAAGCCAAGCAAGCCAACTTCTAGGTCTAACCTCTCCTGTAAGATTCTGAGAGATCAGCTGAGCAACACCCAACAGATCTCAGTAATTCTATACATAAGCAGTGAGTTTCCCATCTTTGGTGTGGTTGTTTGGGACCAAATCATTGCACCAGCATCTACACACACACACACACACACACACACACACACACACACACACATCATTCCTCATTCTTTCCATGGAAGATACACTGACTACATATACAAGAGTATGATCTTCAGTTAAGCGGGCAAAGTGGTTTCTGTGGTATTGTGGGTCCTTTTACCTTTTCTCTGGCATTTCTCAAAGCTATAGAGAAGAGTGTAATTCATCCAATGAAGCAAACATTAAGCTCCAAATGACAGGAAATGTGAATTTGTGCTAATAAAAATGTCCCTCAGTGTCTTCCATTCCAGGGGTGGAGGACTGGGATAATAGGAACTATGAATCTGGTCTTTTTAAATGCAAACTATTATGCAGAACTTATCTATAAGTATATTTTAAGAAGATAAACATTCAGTGCTCAAGTCTAGCACTGGATTATCTTGTTTTAAAATACATATTTATTTGAGTAACAATGACTCCTGGAAAAATATCTTTTTTGGAGATGATTTTTATCTTAATAAAGGTATTGCTTTCCAGAAGCTGGTAAAAGTTATAACTGTTGTATTTGCTTTAATATTTTTAGTAAATGATGCCATTTAAATAAATACAACATACATACATACACACAGAGAGAGAGAGAGAGAGAGAGAGAGAGAGAGAGAGAGAGAGGGACGGAGAGAGAGAAAGAGAGGGAGAGAGAAAGGCCTTGAAGACTCATGTCTGGCATATAAAAACAGATGTCTGTCAATAAACTATTTTCCTTTTCTGAACATCATTAAGAAAATATTTGTTTCACTGATATATATATATATATACATATATATATATATGTCTGAATGCATTTACATGCAAACTAAGTACATGCAGAAGCCTACAAAGGCCAGAAGGGGCATAGGATCCCCTGGAACGGGAGTCGCAGAAGGTTGTCAGCTACACTGTGGGTGCTGGGAACTAAACCTGGGTCTTCTGACAGAGAAGGAGGCACAGTTACTAACTGCTGAGTCATCTCCAGCCCCAGAACATTTTTTATTTTACTATAGATCTAGTAATGGGTTTAAGGGGCTAGGGAAATGTCTTAGCTAATAAAGAGCTTGCCTCTCAAAACACAAAGATCTGCATTGATATATAAGATCTATGTGTGTATGTATGTACATATACATATTCATATACAGACTAGTTTTTGCTATAATCCAAGGTACAGGTAAAGATGGGTGGATCCTATGGAGTTACTAGCCAGCCAGTCTAACTATCAAACTCCAAGCCAATGAGAGACCCTTTCTCAAAAAACAAGGGGCATAGAACCTGAGGACAAACAAAGTTGATTTCCACCCCCAGAAGTAGACCCCATAATTCAATGCTTGCTCACTTCCATATTTCTATAATTCTCTTCATATTTCAAACAAATTAATTCACATCACATAAATAAGTATAGTCAAAAATACCAACATGTTGGCCTCTCTTCTGGGTACCCAACTAACACTCTTTACATCAGTATCATTGAGGACAACTGCTTCACACAGTCAGCTTACTTTTACATTAGAAGAAAACTTAATTGGCCTGGGGAGCTAGCTCAGTTGCTGAAGTGCTCGCCTTATAAGCCTGAGGGCCTGAGGTCCATCCCAGGCACCCATACTAAAAGCAGCTCATGGGATGCCCTTGTAATCCTAGCATTGGGAGGCAGAGATAGATTGTTAGGCCTCAACAGCCAGCCAGCCTAGTTTACTTGGTAAGTTCCAGACTAAGAAGATAACTTGTCTCAGAAATAAATGAGGTGGACAGTGTCTAGTGGAATAACACTAGAGAATTGTCCTCTGGCCCTCATCTACACTGTATACCTGCACACACACCACATGAGCACAAGCAAGAACTGTAATCTAATGATTAGCTGTATTGTTTCCTCCTCTCTCATAAAAGCTTTTTGAATGTACCCTGTATTTTGTCAGCTCTTAAAAAGCTCATTTATGGATATTTTAGAATTACTTATGAATCGTTTGACAGTTTTTTTTTTTCTGTAAGGCATCTGATACAGCAATAGAAGGTTTGTGTCTCCTGTGTGTTTTCAAAGTCGCTGCCTCCAGGACTAGGCTGCTACAGACTTCAGTGTTACTGGAATCTAAGAACTTAAATTCTCAAACGTTTATGCAGGTATAATTAACATCTGAATAAATACACCGATGAGATACTAAGTGTGTAGTGCAATGAGTTTGCAATGAGTGTAGACAACTGTCTACATCTGTATGAGCACTAAACTAAGCAAGAGACAGAGTGTGTTGACCCTCTAGGTGCTCTCCCCGGCAGAGGGCTCCCTTTGAAATCTTCCTGCCTCATATTGGTTCTCTTTATTTCATTATCAAACGTTGAAAAGGGCAGAATGTAGTAAATAGGGAAATTGCTCTTCACTTTGAACTTGACTCCAAGTATTGATTGCTTTCCTTAGACTGAATGGCCAGAAGTACACACTTCTTCACTGTGGGGACATGATTCTGTGTCAGTCAATAGTATGGCATGTTCTTCAATGTTCCAATTTACCCAGAAGGCTTCTTTGTCTTGTGGCGAAGTCCCCAAGAATGTGAGAAGAAGTACACATCCAGGCCATCTAGGAGGACTTGAACTGGACAATGAGCCCTAGGATGCTGACACTGGGGAGCAGGGTCCCAGTAGACTTCTGACCCAGTAGGGGAAGAAAGCCCCAGCAGTCAAAGGAAAGAGAGCTTGTCAGTTGGAGGAAAAGGAAGGAGAAGGCAGACACAGAAGAAGGTCCCTTCTCAAAGGTCACTTTTATTATAGCAGGGTCAAAAGATAGAGTGGGCCTGACAAGATTCTCACCAGGAGAATCTTGGTGAGATTCAACACCCATGCTGGAAGCAGCACACATTACCATCAATTCCCCCCCACACACACACACACCACACACACACACACACACACACACACACAAGTATCATCGCCTGTGTCTCTGGACTGCTAACAACCAGCTCAAATTGGCTGATTTCCCCACGTTTGTCATGGAGCCAGCTGCACTGCCTCAGCTGAGCATCTGTAGAAAGGAAAGCAAAGAACCAGGAAGAAAAAAAGACACTTTCAAGTCATTATTCTTCTTCATTTCCCTATTCTCTGCCCCGCCCCTTGCAGGCTCTACTGCCGTGCCTCTTTCTTCATTGTGTTCTTTATTTAAAAACTCTTTTTATAACAATCTTTCCCTTTATGTGGCGAGAGCCCCTGGCATCCTTCCAGTGACCTGTCTGCAGAGAGATACTCCTCCCTCCTAATTAGCCCTTTCTTACCCCACTTCCGCCTTTCCTTCTCTTTCTCTTCCTTTTAAAGCTTCTGGCCCTTGACACTCTGAAGCCCCTGTGGAATAACTACACTTGCTAAAATGAAGGGTCCTCAAAAAGGTGATGGAGTTGGCTTCTTCAAGGAGCCCTGAAATTTCACTCAGACCCATGATTCCAATGGACCAGGGCACCTAGTGATGCCAAAGTAAGATATTTAGTGATGTCTTTATCCCAGTCACAAACTCACATGCAGTACATACTGGGCAACCTCTCCCCGATTCTTGGACCACTTCATGTGTGGGTCCTTGTAAATGCAAGCCATTATTTCTGAGCTATGTTCCTGTAGATTTGAGGGCAGGAGAGTAGGATTCTGTGCAGTCCCCTAGGATCCTTGAAATGATGGGAGGAGCTAGAATCTAAGGTCAAGAGAGCCAGGAATGGAGGCAAGACATGAGGGTGGACCTAGACACCATTCTCCTGGGGCTTGTGAACCAGTTGTCATAAAAGGAATAGCATTTGATGCTTAGAAAGGAGATGTGGATCTGCTGATCTGCAGAAAGGGTGGACTTGACCCTGCCCACCTTCACCTTCTGTGTAAGTAGCTCTATGAAAGTCATATTTTACGTAGCTCAATCAGTATTACCTACTTGCCTTGCTGCTATGACAACATATCTAACGAAAGCTGCTTAAGGAAATGAGGGTTTATTTGGGCCCTCAGGTTGAGAGTGCAGTCCATCATGGCTAGAAGTCATGGCTGTGCCACAATTCACTTCACCCAGAAAATCCCTCACAGGTATGTTCTGGGGCATCTTTGAGTGATTCTTCATCCAGTCAAACTGATAATCAATATTAACCTCTATGTGTACCCCTTGCACCCCTAACACTCACATATAATTTCCAGTTTAACAATGTTGAGAGGTGGGCCCTTTAAGTGGCCGTAACAAGATTAATATCATCATTGCAGTTAAGGACTTCTGAAGGATAGCTCAGGCCTTCTTCTACTTGTCCTCTTAACCTTTGCACTCACATGGTACAGTAAGATATCTACCATGAGAAAGTTCTAGAATGTTCATTCTAGGCATCAGCTTCCATAGCAGTGAGCCACCTTAGCTAATGTTTATAAGCGACCCCTTGAGTGGGGTTCTGTAATAACACACAAACCAGTGATGTCACAGTTCCTTTGAGAAGAGCCTCTTCTGGACATGATGGTGCTTGCCTGTAATCTTAGCACTCAGGAAGCAGAGGCAAGAGGTCTCTCAGTGATGACCCTACATTCTATAAGCTAAAGGCCTGAGCCAAAAGCAGTGTGGTCATGGAAGTCTTCAGAACACCCGAAGAAATGCGGTGCTTTTGGACCTTCTCTGTCGGGGCCCACACTGCTCAGTCCTGCTGCTTTGCTTGGATCCTGCCAATGCTGCCTGAGTCAGATAATGACCTTTAGTGATCTCTAAGGAAGCTCTTGGAAATAAACTTGTTTGTTCAGACCAGACTTAGACAAAACACTGGATTTTCTTTTGTCATCAGATTGCTTTCTTGATTGACTTCAGTGTTATCAAGTGACCCTACAGAGCTTATGTCAGTTTATGGTGACAAGGCATTGCTTTCCCTTTCATGGGCTTTACTATTTTATTTATTAGTGTGCATGCTGGTGGATGGTGGTGATGTCCGTGTGATCTACATAAGGAGGCCAGAGCAGGGTGCTGGACATGACTCTCTATTGCTCTCCCAGTACTTCCTTGAGACAGGGTCTCACCTTGAAGCAGCAGAAGCCTGCCGTTCCCTCTAATCTTGCTGGCCACTGAGCTCTTCGCTCCACTCACCTCTGCCTGCTATTTTTGGATTACAGATGAATCATGGTCCTGAGTGATGGACAGCAAGGTGAGCTAGAATTCTGACCTGTCCATGCACTTGATTTTTTTAAATTTATTTTTCTAAGATTTATTTTTATTTGAAATTATGTGTGTTTGTATATGTGAGTAGGGGTGCCTCGAAAGCCAGAAGAGGGTGCTGAAACTGGACTAACAAGCAGTTGTGAGCCACATGATTGGGTACTGGGACCTGATCTCGGGTCCTCCATAAGAACAGCAAGAGCTCTTAACTGCTGAGCCATCTCTCTAGCCCCGTCTGTGTCCTTCTGCACAATTGAAATTATCTCAAGATAGAAACCATTTTCTTTTTCCTCTCTAACTTATATGGATATCTCTTAGCAGTTCTGTGACATCTCCTTTTGTTTTCTATGGAAATATTTTATTGAAATGCCAGGCTGTCAGAGAGCAGTCAGATGAATTATAAACATGTGTCCCACATCCAGTCCAACATTGGAGGGGCCAACACCGCTGCAGTGATTTTAAATCTGTCATGGGCAAGTGGAATAATTCTCCATAAGTGTATAACGCATTTTGCCTACACACTCATAGGAACAGTACCCTACATGATGGCTCTTCACCCTGCAGCTGACTGAGATGGATCGCTGGCAGAGGGAGAGGTCAAGGTTAAGGTGGAGATATTAGAAAAGGTTGCCAAAGCCAGATGCTCTGGGTGTCTGGACTGTTCTGGAAAGTTATGTTATAGACTCCAGTTGGAAGTTGGGTCTGCAGATTTGATCTGTGGAAGTCTATGAGCTGGGGTTGCCACAACAGGATTTCAACTACTACAAAGTTTTTTTTTTTTTCCTTTTTTCTTTTTCTCCCTGCAGGCACATGCTTGCAGATGGTTGACCAATTTGTTGTAGAATTAGTGGGTTTGGATTAAACCTTCTGGTGAGGCCATGATTTATGTGCATTTGACACTGTTAGCTTTATTTTTCTTTTTTCCATCTGGCAGTGCCTTGTTTCTTCATGTGGAGTTGTGCATTATATCAAAGCATAGGTCTTCAAGCTGTAAGTGCTCTGGTGTGTTCTTCCTAGAAGCTGAGATGCTCACAGCCCTAACCAGCAAAAGTCCCTAGCATTTGAACTAAAATCTCTCAGGCTCTTGCTTCCTTCATTATATCTCCATTGTTAGCCAGAAGTATGCACAACTCCTCAGAGCCCCAGTTCTCCCTGTTTTCTATGCTTTCCTTTTGTCTCCTGTACCCCAAACTCAGCCCATCTCTGTCCCATTGGCTCCTTGCTTGGAACTCTGTAATTTATTGCTAAAGTTGTATTGAAAGCATATATTATAGCATTTATAACATTAAAGCAATTGTGTGCATGCAACGCATATGTGTTTATGGGTAGGTATGAGCACATGAGTGAACTGCCTGGGGAGGCCGGAAGAGGACATCAGATTCTCTGGAGCTGGGGTAACAGTAACTTGTGAGCCACCATATCCATTCTGGGAATTGAAATCTGGTCCTCTCCAAGAGCAGCAAGTGCTGTTGGCCACAGAGTCATCTCTCCAGTCCCTACTTAGAATAGTTTTATACCAGCTTTGGTCACTTAATGCTATGTTACACCTGTTTTTCCTGAGGCCATAAGACTTGATTTTATTTATTTACAGTAATTGTTTACTTACAGTAATTTACTTATTGTAAATGTTTTATTTGTTAGAGTTTAGGCTGTGACTGATGGCTTTTTCTTGTTTGTTTTTATACCATTTTAAATGACATTTTATGTTTTTAAAACTTTACCAACCTGTTATTCCATTTGTTATCATCATTAGGGCCATTTTTTTTGTCAAGAAAAATTCTTATGTGTGATGTTAGTATAATACAAATCTCTTAAAGTTTTTAGAACTTTGAATTTGTACACCTTGTCAGTATAAGCCATGTGTGTCTAAAATAGCCTAGAAACTTCCATTTTGTCCTGTGTAATCTTGTGCCTATAATATCCACGAATATTCAAACTGAGGAGGTGGGATGCAGCTTAACTGGCTGACTACTTGCTGAGTAAGCTGGAAGCCCTGGAGTCAGGCCTGTAGTCCTAGCACTCAGGAAGTAGAGTGAGAGGACTAAGTACAAAGACATCCTCTACTCTATAGCAAGTGTGAGTTCATTTGGGGCTACATGCAACTCTGACCTTCCCCAAAGACAGATAGGAAAGAATGAGGGAGGGAGGGAAGGAAAGTGTGGAGAAAGGAAGGGAAGGGAAAGTCCCTCACTGACTTGGAAAGGAAAGGAAAATTTAAAGAAAGCCCACAAATTCTTCCACCCAGACTACAGGGTTTTAAGCAAAATCTCACCTTTGTTCTGTCTGTGATATCTACTACATATATGTGTTCATTCAGACCTTTAACAGGCTCAGCTTCATCTTTGGGTTTTTCCTTTGATACTGGTCTAGAAGCTAGTCCAATACATGGAGTTCTTCCCACTTGGCTCAAGAAGACTGGATGATATCAGAACCAAAATCTCTTGTTTTCTTCCCAGTGACTGGGTTTTGCGTTAGTTTTGAACAATTTCACTTTTACAGTTTGCAGCAAGTCATTACCGAGTGAATGAAACGAATGGTTTGGCTCATGCTAATTCTCACAACAGTTGTTAAGAATTTCAATAAATACAGCCTGGATATGAACAGCCTGGGATGTAGAGACAGAGAGAACCACTTGACTTGGTCGTTAGTAACTCCCTTTACCTAAGCAGATCAAAGGTTTGTAAGTTTGCTTCTGCCTGCTCCTATTTCAAGACCGAATTCAGCTTTTATGCTTTCCAATAACCAGTACCTTTGCTCTGATGTGTAAGCACACATTAAAATGATGGCCCACGTACCATTGTTTGCAAGACTCCCTCCCCATGTGGGTGTGGCTGTTTAGGTGCAGAATTGTGTACAGGTGTGTGGGGAAATAGCTCTGTAATTGTATAGTTTACACTAGCTATTGCTTCATTCAACAGGCAGCCCTGGTTCTTCTAAAGCTCACCAGTCTCCATTGTTGGGGGTACAGGTGTTGGCTATTTGACCAGCCATCTCTAATCCAGAAATAATTGGTGTTGATAGAGTCACACTATTTATAAACAGTTTGTAGAGTTCCCAATTATATTGTTTACTTTTTATTTTGTTTTTACAGTTTGTTGCAAAGAGCACCAGAGTAGAAGTTTGCCCATTTTCACCTCCTTAATGAGTGAGTTACCGCCCAATCATTGTACCAAACAAGTATAATTGTATCCTTAAAAAATGGCTAATTAAAAAAAATCACATGCAAGCCCTCTAATTCCAAAGTATCCTAATGCTTTTATACTATTAATTGTTAAGTTAAAATTTCATTTATTATCTCATTAAGCCTCCCGAGTACATAAACTCTACATCAGGGCATAAGTGGAGCTTCGTAAAACAGAAGTTATATTTGATCTAACAAGATAGAGTCTGTTGCTATTGATTTGCCTGGGAAACAAGAAATCTCAGATCTCAGCAGGCGCCAAATGAAACGACTGGATCCATGAGTTCACATTAGCACAATTAATCACATGACCTCAGGCTTTTGAGTTGAGGTTAGAAGTCGGTAATCGCTTACAAAAATAATTATTTGGTGAATTTTAGCCCAAGCAACTCCAGGGGCCATAGGATGGAGACAGCGATCAGAGGCTCTGAAGGCTAGGTTCTAATCTTGGCCTTACCATGAACAAGCTAGGAGGGCCTGGGTGGGAGCCTCACCCCTACCTACCTCAGTTTCCATGCCTTCAAGCAGGCTGAAAGCACCAGTTCTCCCTGAGGTGTGTGTGCAGCAGAGATGAAAAGCTGTGTTTGTGTCCACACAAAAAGGAGTATGTGAATGGATGGAGTGGCATCATTCACAAAAGCGAGAGGTAAACATGGTTCAGGGTCTGTCAGCCAACACACAGATGTACAAGAGGTGACAGACAGGGTGGAGTCAGTTTCAGCTATGAAGAATGGAGTACCACAGCAAGTCACAGTGTGAATGAGCTTCACAGGCTATTAGGCTAAATGACAGAAGCTGAGGAACAAGGTTGACATACTATGTGATTGCTTTGTTTCTACACAGCCAGAGTTGGTGTAGATAAAGCAGACAGACAGATAAAGCAAGCTGATGGTTACTAGATTAACAGGAGAGGGGACTACAGCAGAGAATATTCTAAGTTACATCATTGCTAAACCCATAAGGAACTGATTGCAAAATGACAGTGCCCTTGGTTCCCCAGAATTGTGCAGTTTTTAATTTGTGAGAATCTGGACGAACATATGTGGTCACCAAATAATTATTTTTGTAAGACATAACTCCTTAGGACACTGTTCACCTTTTCTGTTTGAGATAAGGGGTCTCACTGACCTGGAACTTGCCACATATGTTAGGTTGACTGGCCAGGTAGTCCTAAGGATCTACTTGTCTCTGCCTCCTCAGTACTGAGCCTACAAGTATGCGTCACCATAACTGGCTTTTTTTCCTTCAAACATGTGTTCTAGGATTGAATTTAGGTTCTTATGCTCACAGAACAGACACGTTAGCATTGTGTTATCACCCCCGCCTGAACTGTGTACTTTAAAATGATTGTATGCTTAGCGAATTTTACTTCTATAAAAATAAAAGTAAATTTAAATTTCAAAAGAACATCCCCAAGATTACTAGGGTTAAACTAGTACTATAGACAGTAGGTCTCAAAAGTCATCACCCTTTGTTTATCCAGTCTTTCTCACTCTCCTCTTCCACTTCTTCATGTTCCATCCTTCTCTTAATGTACAAGAGTGATACCATCATCCTTCCAGCTGAGAGGTAGATGGGAGGGATGGGAATGGGGAGACAATGGTTGCTGGGCAGCTGCAACTAAGGCTGAGATGGCCACTGTGAACGCACATGTGTATTCACTTTTGTGTTTATTTGTCAAGAGTACTCTAAGTGACCTGTGCACACCTTGGGGATCCCTGGAAGCACCTGTATCATCTGCAGTGCTTCATCCTGGGCAGGCATTTCCCTGGGAGGCATCAAGGCATAATTCTGTTCCTCTAACTACAGAGGATTTCTTGGTGGATGGGCATTGGCCAGTGAGGCAAGTGTTCTGTCCTTGGCTATAATGTGTATATATTCCTTCCAATGGAAGGAAAATAGACCAACAAAACCCCCAAAGAGTACACTCGTGAGCTAAACAACCAGTCATTTCCTGAGCTGAGAGAGGATCCCTGGTTTCTGACTCATGAGGTAACCCTCTGAGGCCCCGAACTGTCATTTGGAACTGCCCTGCCTGTAACATGAAATGGCTGAGGATGGTGATCTCTCCTCCTGAGTTTCCAAGCCAAGAGGAATTAAGAGTTCTTCCAGTTGCTGGGATGATGTAATCTATCATCTGCCTGGAGAGTACCCCTCCCCCAGTCCTCCTTCTGACTCATCAGACCAGCTTTGAGTTCTGTTTGCTATCATGTTTGCTACCTTTCTGTTTCATTCTTGCGATGGTTGATCTTCATTTGCAACCTGACAGTGTTTAGAATATCCATGGAAAAGTACCTCTGGGTGTGTCTGTGGGAAGGGGTGGTGTTTCCAGAGAGGTTTAACTGGAAGTGGAAGGACCACCGTGAATGTGGATGGCACCACCCCATGAGGGGAGGGTTCCATACTGAATAGGAAGGAAAGTCAGTTGAGTCCCACCCACCATTGCTCTTGGCCTCCTAACTGTGGATTCAATGTAACCAGCCGCCTCATGCTCCTGGTGTCACACCATTCCCACTACAATGGGCTGTACCCAGAAACGATCAGGCAAAATAAATCCTTCCTCAAGTTGCTTTTATCAATTATTTTGTTCCAGAAATGAGAAAAGGAACAAGTACAGTTTTGTCCCATAAAGGCTGGTTAGCTCACTAACTATCTGGGAGCTTAGGTGAGAGCACAGACTGAATCGGAGTGGATAATCCTGTCTTCGGACAGGGGCAGTGGGCAGAGGTATATAAAGTTCCTAAAGCTGTGAGCTAAATGCAGCAGTCTATCAGTCTGTACCTTCTCTGGAGGACCTGGGGTCATGACCATAGTGACAGTTAGTGGCTTTGTGGTCTCAAGCTGGTAGCCTCTAGATTTTGGCCTTACTTTCTTATAGACTAGAACTATGGTCTTCATGGGGCTCTTTGGAGAATGAAATCAAAGTAACCTGAATGGTCTCCAGAGAGACACAGAGAGTGATGGATTCTCTGCTTTGAGGAGGGAGGGCTGACTCATTGTCCTCAAGGATTCTGGGGAAGCAAGCTGGAAAATGCTGTAGAAGGTTACAGGTCACACACCCCCTGAAGGACATGGTTCTGGAGAAAGCAATCCCTAGGTGGCAGGAGCCAATAAATTATAATGCCCACCAGTTTGAGCTTCTTAGGCTCTGCAGTAACAATATTCTGTAATGGAACATCTGTAATGCTAAGAAGTAAGGCTTAGTGTCCTCTCTGGCCTGATCAACATTAAAAACCTGGGATGATTTTTCCACCCCCAGCACTGTTTTGGCACGTACTGGGTCTCAAAGAATAAACAAAGCTAGATAGGTCATGAGTTTGTCTTGGACAGCAGTGATTGCGGAGACCATCCTCTGGGCAAGTAGTGTCATAGACATAGAGGTAAGAATGACCAGTGCCGTGGAGCCCATGTTTCCCATGCTTGTGCTCTCTCTCTCTCTCTCTCTCTCGCTCTCTCTCTCTCTCTCTCTCTCTCTCTCTCTGTGCGTGTGTGTGTGTGTGTGTGTGTGTGTGTGTAGACATGTGTGTACCACCCTCCAGTTTTCTTCCTCTATTCCACTCCATCTTAGTTGTTGAGACTCCACCTGGAGCGTTCAGTTTCAGCGAGACCGACTTCCCCACCCCAGGTCCCCAGAAACCTCTTATCACTGTTCTTCCAGCCCTGGGGTTCCAGGAATGTACCACCATATCCTGCTTTTTTATGTGGGGGCTAGAGAATCAACTTGATTCCCACACTCGCACAGTGTGCATTATCCCCTGAGCCATCCCCCAGCCAAATCTTACCCATTCTCACGTGATTATAGTCAGGGAACATGGTGGCTTAACCTTCACTGAAGGAACATTTGGAGCTTCTAAGTGTCACAAGTTGCTGAATCCCACACTCTAGGGATTGTACTAAATCAGTCTCTTGTGATTTCAGGCTGTGCTGCATCCCCCTAAGCTAAGATAGAGCAGATATTTCCGGAAAAACAAAACCCGGGAATCATTCCCTGCTTATGCAATATGGCTAGCTGAACCAGACCTCCCCACCACCAGCTTTGAGAGTCCCCCCGCCCCCTGCAGTGAACAGCAGATACAGGTCAATAACAACAACCACAGCCAGTAATGTGCTCTGAGATCTAAGCACTTTGAGAGCCTGTCAAGGACTCAGGATTTATGGTATGTCCAGGCCAAGTTGCACTTGAATGAGAACCTTCATCTGGCTTCTGCCACCAGGGGAGCCTATGTCTGAAGACAGCCCCCAGCTTCTTAGCTAGTCTTATCCTTTCCTGAGTTGGCTTGCTATGGTCAGAAGCAACTTAGGCCAGTGATGAGGACATGGCCTCTCATTGCTCTAGACCCTGAAAGGCAAATGTCCCAAATTAGACTATATTTTAAGTCCAATAGTAGTCATTAATAACCCAGACATGTACTGGTTTAGGGATGAGGGGACACACTTCCTCTGCTCTCAATCCACGGTCCTATGTGACAGTTGCATCAATTTTTACATCCCATGGATCACCAGGTTACCCTAACTTCTTAGGGCCTGGGTCTCTATACCTCAATTGATCTATTATTTGTGGGTTTTTTTTTTCTCCAACACTGTGAATACTGAACAGGTTTTGTCTCAAAGTCTTATTTTAAGATGCTTGACTCTAGGACTTTTTGGTTTAAATAAAGCGTGTCCAGGCGAGGCCTCCACCACACCTTAATGTAGGATTCATTCTTTTCCAGTGCTGTTACCCATTTCCAAGCAAGAGTTCCAGATTTTGAAAACAGTCACTAAATCTTTAAGAGGATTCATTTTTCTCATTTTGGATCAGATATTGCCGATGATTCTCAGTGCTAAACATTTTAATTTAATTCTTTCACTTAAGCAGGCACAAGCTTTTCTACCTAATTTCGAAAGATGAGAAAATGAAGGATATTTTCTCCTTCATTTAAAGTTACTACTGATCATACTGTTTAAAATATAAATCTCTTCCTTAAGAACTGTCAAAGCCAAGAGGGAAATTAAAACTTTTTTTTCCTCTTCCTGATCTCACTTATAATGGAAAGGAATTCCCCCCACATACACCCAAAAGATTAGGTTTTTACTTTTTATAAATTGCTTTGTGTTTGTGTAAGAGTCTGCATGAGTTCATTTGCACCATCTGTGTGCAGGTTTCCAAAGAGGCCAGAAGAGGGCGTCAGATCCCCTGGATCTGGAGTTGGAGGCAGTAATGAGCTACCAGGCGTGGCTGTTAGGACCCTGCAGGAGCAGCAAGGGTTCTTCTTAACTGTTAAGCCATGGATAAGTGCATGGCTCAGGTCCATGGAAAAGTGCATCTGCATTCAGAGAACAGGGGTACAAAACTGAAAAAAAATTGCATAGTTTTCATTTTTAATTTTTGGAAACTTAGTCTGGGGATTCTCCCAGACTCACACTTCCTTCATAAATCTCACTCAAACCCTTCCTCTCTATCTGATCTCTCTGGCCTCCAACCACAAACAGTAAATTAGGCCTAAAGCCCATGCAAGCATAGAGAGTCCAAACTAGCACCTCTCGGGCTATTTCTATTGAACCAGTTTACTTCTTCATAACAGAATCTCTAATTCACTGAGTTAAAAAAAATGGTTAATAAAAAACAAAAATTACTTTACATTTTGGAGTTGGTTTGTTTGTTAAGTAAAGAGACCTTTATGGCTAGTAGTGTAAACTTAATGAGAATTATCATTGACTCATTGGGGCCAGTCATAGGCATGTAAGCAACTTCAAATGCTTGCGGTTTCACTCAAAGGGTAAAGATGGCAATTCAGTTTCATTAAGTATTTCCAGGGAACAGAGATTGTTGTTTCTGGTTTTAGTTTTGGTTTTGAAGTCAAAACCATTTTTTTAAAAAAAAAAACAAAAAAACAGACAGCTTTCCTTTTAAAGATTAAGAAAAAAAATAAGCAGAACTAAATGCCAGAAAAATAAAGTTAAAAATACAAGCCTAGACTTATTCCTGAGCAGGCCCTTCCCCCCTTTATGAACATGTGCCCCATTACCCAAGTGCCAGGCATTTCCAGATATTTGTCTGGTTTCTTTGCTAATCTTGTCTCAAATCCAGAACTTCAGGCTTGCAGGGCAGCTCTTGTCCCTGGGTTGAGCTTTTTGAATCACTGTTGCCCCACAACGTCAGGACACATCACTTCCTAGATTGCTGTGGATCCACTGCAGTATGTATTCCTGTGTCCAGAGTCCCCACTTTCTACAGTTGAATTTTCAAAGTTGGGTCACTGTCAGTAATGATGCCAATGATGATGATGATGTTAATTTTTAGAAATTAAAATAATAAGTACCATTATCGCTAATAGCAATGAATTGCTGTTATTAATGTTAATTGTAAAGACAACAAAAATGTATCTTATACTGACTTTCTCCAGCCTTTCTTTTTTTGTTTTGTTGTTGTTGTTGTTGTTGTTTTTAGTTTTCTTGAGACAGGGTTTCTCTGTGTAGTCCTGGTGGTCCTGGAACTCACTCTGTAGACCAGGCTGGCCTTGAACTTAGAAATCCCCCTGTCTCTGCCTCCCAAGTGCTGGGATTAAAAGCATGCGCCACCACCGCCCAGCCAGCCTTTCTTTAATAGTACTATACTTGCTACTTGGCTCTGTAAAAATCCAATTTTTAAGAAAACTATAGTTTCCTAGTCAAAGGAACTATAAGCGTCATGTTCATGATCACCTAGTCAAGGTGTTTAGATGGACTGATAGATCAAGTCAGGACAGAATCACATATGAGGAGACAGTCCTGAGTGTCCTGTCTACCTCTTGTTCCATCTTGCTAATATATGCCCAGTGGTAGCTTCTAGTGTTATCTCTTGAATGCTTCAGTATAAGCACATAAAGGAGTTTTAATTTTGCTATTTAATATATGAATGGACTTCTTTGAGGGGTGTAAACATAGACTGATCCTCATTAGACCCAGGGAAGGTAGGTGGTATCTCTTAATAGAGAGCAAATACAAATTAAAACAACAGTAGCAACAAGACCTCTACTCTTTCATAAAAACGAGAGAAAAGATATCAATAGTAATTACCAGAATTATCTTCTTGAAAACCTTAGGATCGTGCCAAAGGCCTGAAGCAACAAGAACTTATTATAAAGAAAGAAGAGAATTGGCCAGGACTTCATAAGCACAAGCCTTGCAGTGTCTTCATTTCTAACCTCACCATCTCCACTCCTGCTCTGCATCAGCCTTGAAAACAGTGACCAGGACCTATGCGGTATCTGAGAGAGTAGAATGGACTATTATTACAAGCCATTCTCATTAGATCTGCCTGGTGGCCCCATGAGGACCCATTCTAAAGTGTCTCCAGGGTAGGAAGTTGTGTAGTGCTTAGCCACTCCCTGGGGAACACATCTAAGACATTTCCAGGCAGATATTTTCCTCCCTTCTACCTGACAACTGGGGGAAGGAGATGCTGGAAGAACTGCTGTCTGGGAAGCTCCCATGTGCTCTTGATAGTATGGAAGGTCATTCTCAGGGCAGAGCTTGTCCTGTGCTCAGGAAAGACCAAAGAATGTTCCCAAACTATGACGCAGGCCATGCCCAACCAGAAAGCAGAGGTAAAGGCACAGAAGCTGCCTAGCTGATGGTTAGAGATGTGTACCTCCACATACTCTGAGCCAGTTGTCAAGGACAAGCAACACCTGGATTCCTTAAATGGTTGCCAACAGCTAAAGGAGAGCTCTCTCCAGACCTCAGCTGGCTTTTCAGCTAAGAGAAGTGTGGTTTCAGTGGTTACAAATAGTAAAAAAAAAAAAAATAGAAATCTTATGCTCATCCATCAAGAGAATCAATGAGCAAACTACAACTAAGAAACCAACCCAAGCAAAACACCACCCAGCAAACCATGGAGAAGGAAAGACACAGGGAGGCCTTGGGTTCACACTTGCTGGTGGCTGTCCCATAGGCCATGCACAACCAGGAGAAAGAATACATTGATTTCTAGCATGAGGATGTATAACACATCCCTGCACTGACAAAAGCAATCCAAAAAGCACAGACACAGGTGGCACACCACAAAAAATACCAAACAACTTTCTCAAGAAAGATGAAATGCTTTGATTTACTACATGTACAGACTTTATTTCAACTATCATAAATGTATTAAAGTAGCCAAAGGAAATCTTCTAGAATATGTGTGTGTATATACATATTGAGGTAATTATTTAAAATCGGCCTCTGGTCATGCCAACTATCTAAGCTGTGGCAGCTCTGCATAGCTCAGCCGCCATGTTCCATGGCCAGAGGCTACGTGTGCACAGCAGCTAGAACCAGCCAGCCAGAAACACCAGCCCTGCCACCACGAGACGCCAATGTGGGAGATGGCTCTGCCAATCTTCCATGCTGTCTTTGCAAGGCTGGGCATTGCCCAGACCATCCCGCCTTCCACATGGGCCCAGTAGAAAGATGAGACTCTAATGCTTAAAGATTAATCAAAGGCTTATATATTTGGTAATGATCAGTAACAAGATACCCATACAATCATAATTGTAACCTAGTACCCAACCTAGATATACCAACTACCTTTGACTGCTACAGACATGTGAACATCCACCTCTGTTTTCCTCTCTCTCTCTGTCTCCCTCTTCTCCTAGCTCCTCCTCTTCCTTTTCCTCCTCTTCTTCTTCCTCTCCTAACTCCTCCCACCTTAGCTCCTCCTACATATATATTAAACACACATACATATGTTTTATAGATAGATAATTGTTAGATGATAGGTAGATAGATCAATAGTTATATTGATTTATATTTCTAGATAGATATCACTAGCTAGACATTAGGGAAAGTAACTAAGTACAAGCTATGAGCTTGAGAAACAATGTAACTAAAAGAAAAATTCTGCGAAGAGGATGCTGTAGAACAGATGTGAACAGATAAAAGAAAGAATTATAAAACTTGAAATCCCCACTCCCAAAACAAGAAAAGAGGCTGTCCAGTTGTCAGAAGGAGAGTGAACAACAGAGGATCAATGTAGCAAAGGCAACCAAAGGACACTGAGGCCCCATGGAGTTCCAGGAGGAGACAAGAAGAGGCAGGAGGAGATGGATGACAAGTAATTTTTTAAATTATATGTTTCACAACCAATAAAACATATATATCAATTTACAAGTGAGGTAAGCTCAAAAGTATCTGCATTGAGCTACATCATAATCAAAATGTTAAGAACCAGAGACAAGTAGAGAACCAGAAAGCAATTCAAGGGAATAGACGTAAGACAGTAAAATCAGCTGCTCACTGTTTACCTTGTAGGCCCCTAGAGAGTCATGTGGTATCCAAAGTACACATCCAACAGTACTTTTGTCAAGACGTTTGGATTTGACAAAGTATCCATCAAAAAATGAAGATGAGATTAGGCAATTCCCAGATAAATCCAGATGACAGCTTGTCATAGGAAACCTGACCCACATTAAACAAAACCAAACTCAAATCAATAATGTAACCGTTTTCTTAAATCACTGGCAAAGGATGGACAAAGTTACCAGTGTGCACATAAAGGAGGAATAGTAAAGACAAGGGGTCAACAGAATAAAGAACAGAGAACGATTTTTAAAAAATGAACAAAACCAAAAGTTACTTCTTGGGAAAAAGTAACATAATTGGCACACCTTTAGGTAGCAGTAGCATGGAGAAGAACAACAGCAACAAAAAGAAACACTACATCACTAGTTAGGGATGAAAGTGGGGGATGGGTATGAATTTTATGGTGATAAATAGGAAATATTTTTATTAACAATAAAAAATTTCAAACAAAGGCCACAATTAAGTTACCCATTAAGTCTATCAGATATTTTAAAAGAATGAATGAATAAAAAGCCAAAAATGAGCTGGGCCTGATAGCTTAGAATGTCACAGTCTTAGTTATGATTTTACTGCTATGAACAGACACAAGGCAATATAAGGACAATATTTGATTGGGGCTGACTTACAGGTTCAAAGGTTAAGTCTATTAACATCAAGGCAGGAGCATGGCAGCATCCTGGCAGGCATGGTGCAGGCAGAGTTGAGAGTTCTACATCTTCATCTGAAGGCTGCTAGTGGAAGACTGACTTCCAGGCAGCTTGGACAAGGGTCTTAAAGCCTACACTCACAGTGACACACCCACTCTCACAGAACCATACCTGCTAACAGTGCAACTCCCTGGGCCCAGTGTATACAAATTATCACAGTCACTACTCAGGAGGCCGAGACAGGAAGATCACAAACTCAAGGCCTGTGTGGACTGTGGAGTTGGTGCGATCACCCAGCACAATGTCACATGATCTTACCTTAAGAAGGTTGTTGTTTTGTTTGTTGTTTGTTTTCTTAAGGGTACTAAGCTAGCAGATGTGATGCTCTGCGTTCAATCTCCAATACCAAAACGAACAAAGATATAAAAATCAGCAGCACGGCGCTAGGAAATAGAACACAGCAGTAGTCTAAGAAGGTCAGGTGATTACTAAGTAGAATTCAAGGTCAGTTCAATATCTGAAGATGCAGCAGTTGCAGGACACACACTGATCAAACAAGGTGTGGTTGTGGGGTAGCCCGCATGACCATAGATGCAGAAGAAGCAGTTGACCAAGTCCAACATCTGCTCATGATTAAATAAAAAATCCACAAAAGATGCAGTGATGTGA
>NW_021604651.1:4594287-4611958 GCF_004785775.1 Grammomys surdaster
ACACACACACACACACACACAGATGTACATGCACACAGTTTGCCACCAGGATGCCAGGAAACATTCAGTCATTGCTTAGTATAGAGGAAGAAGCCATGGTAAAACAACAGTCTTGAGGTAGCCCAGATTCAAATGAGCCCTAAAAACAGTATGTAATATCTTTGCACCATCTTGTCCACCAACAACACTGAAGTTCTTGCAGCCTTCTGCCTGGTACCCCAGTCCTTTGACAATGATTCCTGGCTCTACCTGGAACAGGAGCGATAGACCATCAAGTCAATAAGCCTGTAGCTCCCAGTTAGCTCAGGGATTTTAATCCCAGGGATTTTAAAAAAATATTTATACTCTACATGAGACTTTTTTGTACACTTCTACAAATGTTGGGTATTCACACAGAGCCAGCTAAGTCACAGTCTCTAGGGAAGGTACCCAAGCTTCAGGAGCTGCAGAAGTTCAGGAGTACCTCCATTGTGAGTCTGGACTGTTGAAACCACTGCCCTGTTTTCAAAGATGGCCCCTGAACTAGCAGGGTTAGAATGTGTGGGACACTCCTGAGTATCAGATACTTGAGTAATTGATGCTTATCAAGAAAGCAGAGGGACCAGCCTTGATGTTTCGTGGTACCCAATCAAGCCACGTTGGCTTTAATTCTCGAACCCTTAAGAGGCAGACAGGGATATATCTTGGGCTAGTTCTCTGATGGGAGTGTGATAAAGGACTCTGTGGAGGCAGGGGAGACCACATGCTTTTGAAATAACACTTGGAAGGAAGCACCCTGCTTCCTTGGAGCATCTTCTGGAGGATTTTACCTAAAGGTGCCTGCGAGCTGCTGGGCTCTCTAATTAAACCAGATGGACTGGATGATAGCTGATTAGATTCCTGACTTACAGATCTTCCTCCTATTTATCTGCATCAACATGTTGATGAAGCAGAAGCCATCTCATTCAGGGAAAGCACCTCACTGCATATTTTGAGAAAATTAAACTTTTATGGATGACCCACTCTGGAAACTGCTCAAATGGCAGAGTCTGTTTCCCGTAGCACCTGGATAGTTGAGCTTTCAACAGGCAGACCATGAATGAGTGGAATTCTGTTGGTGTGTGCCAAAACAACAGCAACAGCAAATTACAGGCCATCTATCACTGGGATGGAAAGGAATATGTCATGAAGATAGCACAAGAACGTTTGTGAGAACTTCTACCATCCCTCCATCTCACCTGTTTCCATTTGCTGGGGTCATATGATATTGATACCAGCTCCCAATTCACTTTGCTTTCTTGATTGGAGAGATTTGGGGGGTGGGGTGAGGGGTGATTAAATTGATGCTCAAGGGAACAATTTTAAAATGGTCAGGAGACTGGAGAGATGGCTCAGTGGTTAAAAGTGGATTCTGCCTTTTCAGAGTACCTGAGCTTAGTTCCCAGCATTCACCCTGGCAGCTTACGACTATCTAAAAAGGCCTCTGTGAAGGCCTTAATATATGTGTGTGTGTGTGTGTGTGTGTGTATGTGTGTGTGTGTGTGTGTAAAACAGGAAGGTATGCAGGCATCTGTTTATTTAAAAATAAATAAAATAGAAGCTACGGAAAGTCCATGGCTTTGGGGCAAGGGAGATTCAATTTTTTGTTAAGAGCATGGCTCCTGGTGGACCAACCATGATTAAGTGGAAGCCCCCACATGCAAGAATACATGAGCAGGACAAATTGGAGTGCATGAGTTTTAAAAACTGAAGAAAGAGGACACAGAGTTGGAGAAGGGATAGAAAGTAGAGGCAGATCACAGAGGAGTCAGGAAGTGAATATGATCAAAGTACATTATATGAAATTCTTGAAGAATTAATAAAGTATTAAAACAAAAAATAATTAAATAAAAATACTCTAAAATGTACTTAAGTTGCATGCTATAAACATAATTACACCTGTCCATGCAGATATGTATGTGTATATTTGTGTATGTATTTCCCTGTATGTATGTAGCATTTGTGTGTATGTATGACACACACCTATATGCACAAACACATGCATGCACGCACACATGCACAGAATAAAAAGGAGCAAATGCATAGCTACAATCTTCTGTAATGAGTGTATTGAGAGATTTTTAGTCTAAGTTTCTGCTGGCCACCAGAACTTGTATCCATATCCCGCTGAAAATAGGGAGCTGGTCCAAATTGGGTCCACAGAGAATCGTTTTATGGGATGTACTGCCCTAGGGTCTCTCCAGGATAAATCTGCTGAGATTGGGGAGAATGAAGTATCCTACAGATATAATGCTGAGTTTGTGGCTCTGCAGAGCCGCTTGCCTATGGAGAGAGCACAAGCTTCAGCTTCCAGTGGCTCAGGTTAGCTTTGACTCTGAAAACTGATGCTGAACTGGACTCACTTTCTCGGCTGAACCATGTAGTCAGAACTTCATTTGATTACATTCAGATAGTTTTTTTGACTGCCTGCTGGATGGCCATAGTGTGTTCACTTTTCTGGCTGATGAACATGTTTAGAATGTATTAGGTCAGCTGGAACTATTACCCCTTACTACAAAAGCCAAGTTTGGGTTGTTTTGAAAGCTAAGGCAGGTCACTGAATGGTCAGAGAGATGTCAACCCACCCAGCAGGTAACTTTCTAGATGTTTCTTTATCCTATAATACTTGGTACCTTCCTGGCATGTTCCCTGTGCTGCTGAATAGTGTTCTAGATAAAGACAGTGGGTCAGAAGAAAGGTCCTCTCTTTCTTGGTGCTTCTAATTTTTAAGTGTTAAGTAAATTAATTATTCAGTTTTGTGAAAATAGAAACTATTAACTTTATGGGTCTGGTAATAGCTGATGGGATAGGATCCTTTTCCTGAAAACTAAAAATGTCACCTATGTAGACTACTGTTAGAGGGTGAATTGCAGCCCCTTAGAATCCACTTGTAAACCTGAAACCTCAGACCTAAAGATGCAACCACAGTGAGAGGTTAGATTCTTTCTTTCATTTTTAAGTTTGTATATGTATGCAGTATGCTGTGTGTGGCATGCATGTATGCATATGAGTGTTTGCATGTGTGTGTGTATGAAAGGGAGTTCATCTCTGACTTCCAGTTTTCAGAACTAAGAAATGATACATTTCTGATGCTTAACCCACCCAGTCTAGGGTAATCTGAGACAACAGTCCTGGCAAAACAATGCATATATGTGAGTCTATGTGTCTGCATTAGTTACTCATTTATTAAATACCGTCTTGTGGCTGAGGAGTGAGTAGCCAAGCCAGAGTTGTGATTCAGGCCAGGTTTTGAAAAAAGAGGGTATGATGAATGTTTACAGAGAGAAAGGTGGTAGGGGAGGATGAGGAAGAAGGAAAGGAAAGAAAGAGGCTGGGAGGGGAAAAATAGCTATTGAAAGCAGAGAACTCGGATAGAATTCTCTCCTGCATCTTAATAACTTCATCAGTGTGAAGAAGCCTCTGCCCTCCCCAGAGGACTGCTTCTCCTTGATGTCATGTTGATTGAATTGTCTTGTTTTACAAAGAAACAAACGGCTTCGTGTTAGGCTGATTCTCTTTGCGCTCAGATGTACTAAAGGCTTCAAGGGAAGGACTCCTTGTAATTACACACGCTGGCATTTCCTTAATGCTGGGATTTAGAGTTTTAAGCCCAGTGGGCAGAGACCATTACTAATTTGACATCTGGCCTTGTGCCCTGACCGCTGATGGCTCTGCATCAGAAATCCAGGTAGGTGGTGAGAGAAACCGTAGACATGAACAGGGGATGTGTCTCCATTCCTGTCCTGTGAGTGAGATGATCAGCAACAGAGTGTTGAAAACTGAACCTGAGATGGAAGGGTGAGTATGATGTCAAAGATGGAAAGTAAGCATTGTAGACATCTGTGGGTGACAGGCTACATTGCTGGGTTCAGAAGGCATGACTATTATCACAGGACATGAGTCCCATGGTATACTAGTCCCCTTGGCCTGCAAATGTCTTTATCAGGGTAAGTCTGATATATTTAACACTTTTATGTGTGGAAAGATGTAGTGTGTGTATGTGTGTGTGTGTGTGTGTGTGTGTGTGTGTGTGTACGCGCACGCGCGTGCGCACAGATTCATGCTTGTATGGAGGCCAGAGGTGGATATCAGTGTTTCCCTAGACCCCAGGAATTTACACTATTTATTTCATCTAAGACCTAGGACTGAATCCAAGGCCTCACACATACTATGCAAGTGTTCCACTAAGCCACACCCCCAACCCTATTGTTGCTGTTTATTTTTATGTGACAGGAGTCTCACCATATTGCCCAGGCTGGTCTCCTGAGTAGCTTGGCTTTCAAACCAGATCCACAAAGTCTGGTTTCTGCTAGCCATTTAATTCTCACTTTCCTCCTGACGACTCAGATATGAGTCCATGGAGAATGGGGTAAAACCTTGGAATGATTTCCTCTCCCTGAACTCTGACCCTAGTCCTCTCCCCATTGTGACTCCAGGGTCATTCCCTAGAGTCTCCTACAGAGAGGACTTCCTTTTATAACCACCACCCTCCCTGTGCTCAGAAGAGTTCCGGTTAGACTCACGTCAGATCCCTACTTGGAAAAGAGCGGGTGATCTCATGCTAGCCTCTTTGATTAGCACCGACACCTCAGACAGGTAGCCATACTAATATTTGCTCCTCAAGAAACTCCACAGCCCTGGTAAGCCTTGTCAGAGGAGGACGGACACAGAGGGACAGACATCATCCAGACTTCTCTTGGAAGCAGACTGGACTGCAGACTAGCTTTGCAGCCATGGGAAAGTTGCTAAATCTTGTTGGCTCTGCTTTCTAGTCCCTTAAGTGAGGTAATGCTGTCTCTCGGAGTGACATCATGGACTAGTGGTAGTGAAAATACAGAACAAGGGGAGAGAGCACTACTTTCAAATAGTAGGTGATAATTCCACTTCGCTCTTGCCTCTCCAGTCAGTCCCTCAAGTGAAGAGTAAGTAGCCATTTGATACTAGTCTTTGACTGTAAACCACTCACTGATGAACCTTCCCCTTTACAGGCCTGGCCAAGAGGGCCCAGTCAAAGGCTCTTGTAACCGCAGAGATGTGAGCTAAGTACCTCCTTGTTGCTAACCAAGGCTGAGACCACACCTGTCCTCCAGTCTCTCCAGTACGGAGTCTTAATGATCAAATTGCATTACTGCTGCTGAGTTCTGTAGTCTGTACAGCATGTTAGCATCAACACAGAGATGGTATCAGAAAGCACCTTGGCTAACTTTGGAGTAAGAGCCAGAAGAGAAGGCCACACTAGGAGCAGAGGATTCGGAAGGAATCCAACCAAGCGGTACTACAAGCCTGCCACCTCCTAGGAAGCTGGCAGTTCAACCCTTTAATGATACTTGCTTCCTTCCCACTGCCAGGCAGAAGTGGCTAAGGGTTGCAGGTCCACAGGGGAGTAATATAGACAGATCTCTTTAGACACCTTCAGAATGGAACAATTTTCAATCACATACTCCACTGTCAACCTTCATTATTCTTCATGGCTAATGTTTTGTTTTGTTTTGTTTTGTTTTGTTTTGTTTTGTTTTGTTTTGTTTTGTTTTGTTTTGGACAGGATGGCCCTGTTTCAGGTGGCCTGGGCTTGCCTCAAACTTGCAATTTTTGAATATGATCTTAAGTTTATGATCTACCTACCTCTACCTCCTGAGTTATGGGATTACAGATGTAAACTATCACCCCTGGTTATGTAGAGACTTGGGAACAGAACCCAGCACTTCTGCATGCTAAGTAAGCACACCCTAACTTAGCTACATCCTCAGCCCATAGGTGATGTTTATGTATAATCTCTTATGCCCTACACTTCTATCACAATTCAGAAATGGCCTCTCCATTACCCCAGAACCTAAGTCAGACCATGGTGGTCTAGATTCTAACTCCCATGTCCCATTGCAGTTTAAAATACAGACTTTAGAATGACTAGCTATCCACCTACTGACTGTATAACCTGGGGGCAAGTCATTGGCCCTGTGGAAGCTTCCATTTCTTCAGAATGTGAGTAGGGCACTACTGGGATTGCCTTGGAGCTTGAAAAGTTGAGGTCCTGGATGACATGCATCTGGGCCTCTGGATCAAGGGATGACTACAATGGATGTCAGACAAGTGGGAACATGAAGATGAGCTGCATCTTCTCAAACTACTTCCCTTCAAGAAATCCTCTCTTCCTGTCCTGTCAAGCCATGCTGGTTTCTGCAGCCCACAGCGATGCTGTGTTTTCGACCTCAGGCCGATGCTCAGCTTCTTCTGAGCACAAATCTTCCCTACTCCAGACCAATATCTTCTCCTTTATCTCTGGTTGCAACTTCTGGACAACTCTCACATTTTTGTGGATGTGACTGTAAGTCTTCCCAGAGAGGACTGTGATCCCCTTTTGACCTTCCTGGTGAGTATTGAAATCCTTGGCTCCTGAAGGCTGCGGTTTTGCAAGGACATCAACATTCATGTTCAGACAGATGGATGTTATGTCAAGCCAGGACAGTGCATAAACAACCAGAATAAAGCGAGGGAATGCAGAACAATCCAGTCATCTCCAGAGCTTCAGGACTCCAGGCATTGTGCCCAGGGCTGCTCTCAGAGGAGAACAGCTTCCCTGATCTGTGCATTCCTTTTGGACCAGGTAGCAAATGGTTTAAGATGGGTCCAGGATTTTCATGCTGCCAAAGACCTTCTGGGTCACTGATTTTCACCTCAAATATTGAAGTAGAAAAAACATTTCCATCCCCCTGCACTGACCCCTTGTTCCTCTGGCAGTTAGAAAGGTAAGGACAGGATGAATTAAAGGCTGCTTTAGACAAAGAGGAAAGGCTATAGAGACAGCCCCCTACCAGGTCATTTTCTAGCCAGGACAGGAAATGCTGAACTTCTTTGGCTGTTGGGTGGAGGTGCTGGAAATATAACCATTTCAACTGTGATAATTGAAGGCATCAAAGAAGAAAACCCTGCTGGAAAAAAAGAATTCAGAAAAGCAATTCAGAGCATCCCTCTCTTCCTGCTCCAGCCTCTTCTTACCACAGTAAGAAGAAAGCCGCACTCGGTCAGCACCTAGGTACCCCTTCCTGTCCTTGCCAAATATGTTCCTTCTTTGTGTATGTCAGTGGGATATGAGGGGGTGGTATCCATTACTGTTTGGGGGCTGGGACCCCAGCGAGAGCTTTGTACTCTTCCTCCAGTACAGGTCTGTGTCTTGTTACATAGCCGATAGTGTTAGCATGTGTTCAGACTGGCTTGTGCCAACAGTTCTCAGGGCTGCTGGCAACTGGCCCAGGTTGACAATATATATCTGCAGATTAAACCATTAAGCCATAATGCCTTCTTTCCCTCATTCTTCTTCCCTCCCTTAGCCCATTCATAGCCAAGAAACTCACTGGAAGAAGCTTTGGCCTCCTTCACATCTTGGGCCAAAGTAGCCATGGACTTATCTTTGTGACAACATAAACAGCCTTGTTTTTTAGTCCACCACTATACCTTGGAGAAATAAACACTTATTTGGTTTTCAATATTTGTAGATCTTTTAAATTTGTTTTCATACTAATGTAGCCCAGCTTGCTCTCTTTCTGGCTCCTTTTGCCTCAGCCTTTCCAGTGCCAAGATTGTACCTGTATGCCACCACACTTGGCTGTTTCCTTGTTGAATCTGACTTCAAGCATCTACCTTGTCTGTGGTCCCCAGACCACATACAAAGAAGCCATAGACATATGATCAGACTCTCCTGTGAACATGTTCCTGATGATGTTTCTGGCCCAGCACAGAGCACTGTATCAGCAATGATATGTAATCATTTGTCTGGTCTTTGACTTCATGTGTCCTTCAATCCATTCAGAATCCACACACAAAAATTAGCATGACACAGCGTGGGAGAAGATATGGAGCACAGGGAGGTATTGCAAGGGTCCAGGGCAGGGATACTGAGAAATATAAGAATAAACTTCCTGAAGGAAATGGGATTTGTGTGCAATGTTGAAGGAATGGTCACACAGAGGAAGAAGAAGATGAATGAAACCTCTGAAAACAGGCACTTAGAGCTGGAGACTCGTGACAGATGGTCTTAGGTGCTGTTCCAGCTCTACTTACTCCCAACAATCTCTGTGTTCTTGGGCAAATCACTATATTCTTTGTCCTCCTGTTTTCCCAGTAGTAAACTGGGAACGAACAATAGTATCTGCCAGAGAAATTGCTCCAAAGTTAGGTCAAACATGTGTCCCAAGACATACAGCTAAAAAAGCAATGTGATTAGTGTGGTGGAGAGCACAGAAATCAAAGAGTAGAACCTTCTAGAATGAAGAGGCTGCACTGAAAGCTAGAAGGCATAGAGGGATACCAGCCATTAGGGAGTCAGATGAGACCACCAAATAAGATTGCCATTGGTGAAATAGGAAAGAAGGGTGTAATAGTTACCATTCTATTGCTATGTTAAAACACCATGACCAAAGCAACTTATAAAGGAAAGCATTGAATTGGGCTTTCAGTTTCAGATGGTTAGAGTCAACAATGGCCGAGCAGAGGCATGGTAGCAGGAAGAGCTGAGCGCTGTCATCTAGATCCACAAGTGGGAAGCAGAGAGAGGAGAGGTCACACTGTGAATGGATCAAGTCTTTTGACATATCAAACCTTGTTCCCAGATACATATCTCCTCCAGCCCCACAGATCCTAATCCTTCTCAAACAGTTCCATCAACTTGGGACCAAATATTCAAATATATGAGCCTATGGAAACCATTCTCCTTTGAACTGTCACACAAGGCTATAATAATAATAAATGGATTTTAAGGGACAATTTGTATAAGAGCCATTCTATTTCTTGGTTCCCTCAAACTACATTCCCTGCCCACAAACAGACCAACAGGCAGCCATCTAACTAGCTATTCCAATGGAGCAAAGCCTATCTGTCTGTCTGTCTGTCTGTCTATCTGTCTGTCTGTCTATCATCTATCTATCCATTTATTTGAGCCAGGGTCTCAACTAGGAAATATCCATCTGATAGAATGATTCAAGGTTATGTCAAACACTCCTTGCAAGACACGTAGGCACTAGCTACAGAGCAATGCCATTATCCCTGGATGACCTGGAACTCTTTATGTAATTCTGGCTGACCTTGAATTCACAGAGATCCTCCTGCCTCTGCCTCTCTCTTGAGTGCTGGCATTAAAGGTAAATTCTGAGAAGGCATTTTATTTTTTAATTAGATGGGCAAGTGTGTGATGGAGTTGGTGAATACTTAATGTGCAGTGACATCCCCCACTCTTTCCTAAGAGGAATACCCAGCTGTGGGGCTAGCCCAAGAGAACGGGTAAAGTAATTGGCTCCTCTCGTTGTTCTTGAAGAAGAGGACTAGGAACATCATGCTAGACACCTGTGCTGGCCACAAGCTAATGACTTTATCTTTAATGTGTTTCTATAGACCAGGAAGGGAATGAAAAATCCATAGGTTCTTAATAGTGAACAGAGGGAGATAAGGTCAGTTAGGTGAACAAATTGGAAAGAATTGTCTAAAACCTCAAAGCCTAACTTCAGATGTTTACCCCTTCATCTTTCCTTCTTAGAGGGTTTCTGGAGGACATTTTAAAATTCTTTACTGGTTAGGGAAAGTGTGTCAGGTACACCTTCTCAAATGGACCTTGCAACTTAGCCAGGCCTCAGTGGGGGAAGGGAGGGCTGAAGTGTTAATGACAGAGATGTTAAGAGGGGATTTAGCAAATACAACGCTTTCTGCACGAACCTGCATTGTAAGATGAGCCCTTGACTGAGGGATTATGGGATGAGGTAGCAGGAGGAACCTTTACCATGACGTCATCCACTGTTCCTTAAAGTGTGTTCTACTAGTTCCTCAAGATGCTTAAAGGTGTTACATGTCATGGTCCACCCAACATAGAAGGGATGGTTTGAAGGATACTGACAAGTCTGTCTGGATTTTTCAGTCTTTAATATGCTGCCATCAGCACTGTGGCAGTTCAGAAAAGAGATTAATCATAAATTGTATGGGACAAGGTCCAGTATTGTTTATTTTTTAAATAACATTTTTGTATTAAGGCTTGTTGCACACAGGTGTTCTGTGGAGGTCTAGGACACACCGACGAGGTCTAATAACTCAATGTATAGCTAAAACACGTGGATCAAAAGCACTGGGGTTCAAGGTTAGACTGGAGCTGCCCCAAGCCATTCTTTCAAAGCTCCAGAATTCACATCACGGAGGCCATGACACCATTTAACCATGGTTGGATGTTTCAGGGAAATGACTGTTTTTTTTTCATTTAACCTATTTGGATCAGCCTATCTCTTTGTTATTCTTCTTGTTATACAAGGCCATGTGACTTTGGAATATGTAATATATTTAATACACTATGTCCCCTATCCAGTAGAGTAAAAGGAAGAGACAACAGTCTCCATCCCTTTTTATCTTATACAATTTGTCCTGTAGAAATGACTGCCACCAAAGATTTAATCCTGATTTTTGCAGTCTCAGTGATTCCATACAAAGGGCTGAGAAGGTGGCTTCATTAGTAAAATACTTTTGTTGGATCTCTAGAACCCATGTGAAAAAACCAGGTGTGATTCATGCCTGTGACAGCCCTGGGCAGCAACAGACAGAGGGTCCCTGGGGCTCATTGGCTAGCTAACCTAGCCTATTCAATGAGTTTCAGGGCAGGGAGAAACAGTCTAGAAGGAAGAAAGGAAGGAAGGAAGGAAGCAAGGGAAGGAGGGAGGAAAAGAGAAAGGATGGGGGAAGAAGGAGAAAATAAATAAATAAATAATAAATAAATAAATAAATAAATAAATAGGAAGAGTTGAGAGACGGCTCAGTGCCTAAGAGCACTATTGCTAAGAGCTTCTATTGCAGAGGCCTTGGTTCAGTTCTCAACACCTTTATGATGCTTCACAACTGTCGGTATTTCCAGTTCCGGGTGACCCAAAATCCTCTTAGTCTCCTTGGGCACTGCACACATGCGGTACACATACACATACAGCCACTCACAAATAAGCAAAAACACTTTTAATATTTAAAAAATGTAATGATCATGACTGAGGGTGGTAACTGAGTTTGTATTCTGACCCCAGGCATGCTTGCACCCACATGTGAACACATGTACACAAGACTTCCATGAATTATTGGCCTGGGGAGGGGGAGCTTTAATACTTATCTCCTTAATTTAAATGCACCAGGTCCATTTTATCTCTGATCTCTGTAGCTATTCAAATCTGCTAAGTGAACATCTAGCTGGTGTCATAGCCCAGCTAACAATCAGGAACCTTCCCCTTACAATATTTTCCAAATAATGCACTCTGTGAACAGTAGACAGGTTTTTCCTAAGGATAGCGCTGGCCACCATGATTACTTATGCACAGTTTTTTCTACATAAGCATTTTATATATGCTTTTTTCTTATGTATTTCTCACAAATACAGCAACTGCTAAGTCTTAGTCAACTAGCCTTGAATAAGATAAATTGTTTCTCTGTGCCTCAGTTTCCTCATTGGTAAAATAATGGCATTCTAGGATATTTGCAAATTCCCAGAGTGAATGGGAACGTTTCAAAAAATGTATTGGGGTAGCCTATAAGGGGTCTCTTAAGCATTTCCCAAGGGGCAATTGATAGTTCCTGCTAGAGGCAAAGTTTACATTAGGTCAGATATTGTAGATTCTTCACTTTACTCCCTCTCCACCAGGTGGCCAAACCAACGAGGTCCTAAACAGTGTTGTGGAGGGTCTTGGTATGTTTGGTAAAAGATGACATGCCGAATCAGCTGCTGAATCCTGAATGACTCTGCAGGACAGTTTCTCATCCAGATGAAGTGGGATGTGGTCTTGTATGTACACAGGGCTCGGGCAATTTGAGTCTGCTGTTTAATCTGCCATGGACATCCTTTCTGTGAAGCCTCTGCTATCACCATTTAGGAGCATTAATATTTATCAAACATCTCCTGTAATGAGATGTGAGCCTCTGCCTACTGGAATTCTAGCTCGGATTTTTAGATTTGCATGTTTCCATAGTCAGGCTGCTGAATAATTTATTAATCATGTTGGAGAAATAAAGTAGACAGATGATGCAGAGGAGCTATTGAAAACTGGTTTTTCTTTCTTTTTCACAGAGTTCTGGACTAGGAGGAGTGTTGTGGTTTGAGTTTGAAATGTGCCCCGTGGGCTCACATCTTTGAACACTTGACCAAGTACTGATTCTGTTTGGTAGAGTATAGAACATTGGGGTCAGGGGAGTGGCTGGCCGCAGGACACCGCTAGAGGTGGGCTTGAGGGCAATAGCCTAGCTTCACTTTCAGTCCCCATCTGCCTCCAGACACCACATAAACAGGCAGCAGTCATGTATGCTACCACAACCTCCTCACTATGATAGACTCTTATCTCTGAAACTGTGAGCCAAAATAAACCTCTCTTTACTGTTTTTTTTTTCTTTCACATATTCTGTCAAAGCAATGGAGAATGTAACTGTCTTAATTAGGGTTTTATTGCTGTGAAGAGATACCATGACCACTACAACTCTTTATAAAGAAAACATTTTAATTGGGGCTCCCTTAAGGTTTCAGAGATTGAGTCCGTTAAGGTCATGGTGGGAAACATGGCAAAGTACAGGCAAACATGGCGCTGGAGAAGGAGCTGAGGGTTCTACATCTTAATTTGCAGGCAACAGAAGAAGACTGTCACACTGGACATAGCTTGAGCATGTATGATTTCAAATCTCACCACCACAGTGCCACACTTCTTCCAACAAGGCCACAGCCACTCCAACAAGACCACACCTAGTCCAACAAGGTCACACCTCCTGATAGTGCCACTCCCTATGGGCCAAGCCTTCAAACACATGAGTCCATGGGGCCATTCCTATTCACACCACCACAGTAAGTAATAGAGAGTAGTTCTGGGATGAACTTGGGAGTCTAACACACTCAACAGACCTGTTTGAATATTAACCTTCCTTTACAAAAAGTATTTTTTTTATTCCTTAAGGGTAGTAAGATCAGGCATCCCTTTGCCCTCTTCATGCAAGTGAAATGGCCTCCTTCCATTGAAGCTCTGAGCTCTTTGCCTGCCTCTCAACTATAATAGGTCCCTTAGTCGAGAATTACCAGTGTGACTCTGTCACTGAAGTAGAGCAGCTGATCAGTCTTTTCTTCATTAACCAGCCACAATGTCTGTCTCATAGTAGGTCTTCCATAAGAATCTGTCACATACAGGGTCTTCCATAATCTACTTATTGGAATGAAATTGAATCCTGGACCCCTAGGCCTGATGTTGCCTTGTGCAGCCACAGAGGTGCACCATGTGGTGCAACTCAGGGAATCAGCTAATGAGGCCTCCCGCTTCCAGGAGCTCTTCCCTGCAGAAGAGAGATGACAGCGACAATGGAGTCCTCACCTGCCTTGCTTGGCAAAGTTCCTAAATGCGGCTGTTGAGACAATGTTAGTCTTTTCTCTGCACTGCCAGTGTGAGCTGAATTCACATTTTTTTAAAGGCACTCTTGTAGCCCCCACAATCTATTTGGGTCTATTGCTGTAATTGGCACATTATAATAATGCCTGCTTGAATTTGTATCACTGTACAGTCATTGCTCACTCTACATATCTGTCTCTCCCACTCTCCTGATCGTGTCTGACTCACTTCTGTTTAGTGCACTGCCTGACATGCTGGAGGCACGCTGCTGACAGGGTACGGATCAATGAGAGCGTGCGTGCGGGCGTGAATGGTGGCACGGGTGAGCTTCGTGATGCTTGCCCCACCCCGAGCACTACCACAGGTGCACTGAGAAGCTGATAAAACTGGAATCATAACCCCATTTCACGGGTGTACAAACTGGCCCACTAGGAAAGTTGGAGAACTTGCTTACGACTTCAAAGTTAGTAAAGAACAGAACCAGGGCTCACACCCAGCGCCCTCAGGGCCTGCGCCATGCCCCTAACTCACAGTTACTGCTCTTGTTTAAGGTAGACTAGATAAAACTGAGATAATTAAAGAGACATGAGACCCACTGAGTCATTCTGTCAAGGACAGAATTTAAAAATGTCAGCTACTATATTAAAAAAAAAAACCAACTTTAAGATTTTTAAGATTTTAACTTGTGCATGTGCGTTATGCCTACATATGTGCATGTGCCAGCAGAGATCAGAAGAAAGGATCAGATCCTCTGGAGCTGAAGTTACAGGTAGTTGTGAGCCACCTAGTATGACGCTGGGAACTGAACTCTGGTTCTCCAAAGGAGCAGCCTGTGCTCTTAACCGCTAAGATACCACTCCATCCCTAATGCCTACTATCCACTGAGTTCTTAAGACTGGTGCTCAGTGGTGCCGGGCACTGATCAACTGAACAACTCATCCTAGTAAACAACCATAACAAAGTGGCTATTGTTACTTTGATCTGACAGATGAGAAAGCCAAGGAATTGGAGACCCAGTGTCTGGGGCATGGCCAGCGGGCTTGTTCACAACACATCTGCAATTTGAACTCAGGTCCTTGGAGTTCAAAGCCCCTACTTTAAACCACCAAGCTTTACCTTCTCCCACAAAAGACAGGTTTTCTTTTAAGTTGTCATACTTTCCTATTAAGTCAGTGCTCTGTGAGTGATTTTTGACCTTGGGCAAATGATCAAACATACCTGGGCCTCTTCTGCTTTCTGATTTGTAAAGCAAAGAAATTAGTATCTACCCTTTGGGATTACTGTATGGATTAAATGTTACTCTATGAAGAATGTGCTTTGTAAGTTATGAATTGTTCTACAAATGCAAGTTATTACTGCTCCATGGAAAAGCAACAAGCCATTGTAATAATAATTTGATTGAATGAGCTCTTATTGAGTTGATACTGTGGGCCAGGCGTGATGAAAATAAGAGAAATAATTTTATTCACCTCTGAGCACCATGCTATTAAATTTCCAGCCAGAGACTCTGCTGGCCCTGTTTCTTTTCTGTTACCAACCTGCTGGGGAAATTACCTAACAAGAAAGGCGACAAAATAAGCTAAAGCAATCTTGTTTCAAATTGTGCCCGATTACAATGTTGTTTATTATTTTGTAACTGTTTCAATAATGCAGCATCCTGATCATGAGCAGTTCTGACATTATTGCAATTTTTTTTTCCTCTTCCTCTGACCTCTTTGGACAGCCTGAATCTAAACTGTATTTTTCTCAAGGGAAAAAAATGCAGAGGGACGAAGAAGTTAGAAAGCTGTAGACACTGTGCAACCACCACATGGTGAATACTTTGTGTTTGCATGTATTAATGAGTTATCTTATTTAATGATGTTTGGTTATTCATTTAAAATGAAAATTCATTAAATCTATAATAATACATACACTTTCAGATAGGTGTGTGTGTGTATATATATATACTTGTAGAATTCAGATAGGTGTGTGTGTATGTGTGTGTGTGTGTATACTTGTAGAAGTCAGATAGGGGTGTGTGTGTATGTGTGTGTGTAGTTGTAGAATTCAGATAGGGGTGTGTGTGTGTGTGTGTGTGTGTGTGTGTGTATACTTGTAGAAGTCAGAGGTCAGCCTCAATATGTCGCTTCTTCTGTTCCTTCGACTGTTTGTCTCAGGATCTCTCACTAGCCTGGAACTGCACCATGTAGGCTAGGCTGGAACTGCACCATGTAGGCTAACCTGGAACTGCACCATGTAGGCTAGGCTGGCTGGCCAGGCAGCTCCAGGGATCTGCCTGTCTCCACCTACCGTCTCACCATCCCTGAGATTACAAGATTACAAGGGACTTCCAGCTTTTTGTGGTTTCTCAGGATTTGTTTCAGGCCCTCATGTTCATGAGGCAAGTGCTTTTACTAACTGGGCCATCTTTCTAGCACTTGGTTTGTTCATTTGAGACACAAGTCTGGCTGTGTAGAGCAGGCTGTCGTTGGACTCACTATCCTCCTGCCTCATCCTCTACAGCGCTGGAATTGTAAGGATACACCCCCACCCACAGCTTTAAATTAGGATGGTTCTTTAAAAAGATATGAAACCCATATAAATATGTTAAGTCAAAGCAAGAGATAATTGGAGACATATCCCCAGGTCCCCAGTTTGGGCTATAATTACACAGAGAATCCAAATCTGTTCTTACAAGCAGCTGCAAAGAGAAATGAAGGAGTTCCTGACACTCCCCACCCCACACTGGGGGTGACAATTGCTGAATGAGATCCAGAAAAGCTCGAAAAGCTCTGGAGGCAAGTCCTGCTTGGGACTGTGAAGAAGTGGGATCTCACCGGAACCTGGAAGGTTAAGATTTCTCTGGGGTAATTTTCACAGCAAGATTTACCCTCTGTTTAACTCCAGTAGAAACTTTACATAGGTCAGTGGGTCACAGGTACTATATCCACTGGGCATCAAGTCAGGACTGTCCTCCCCAAGCATACCTTCTACTAAAAGGACTCATTGTTGCCCTGTAGAAAGATTCATATCTTTTGCTTATGTTTTGAGGAAGTCCTCCTTAGAATATGCCCAGAGATGATGATGATAATGACGACGATGATGATGAAGGTTTAGCTTCCATTGTAATCCTAGTCATCAGGGAAGCTGAAGCAGGAGGATGGGGCAAGTTCAAGACTAACCTTGGCTACAAAATGAGATCCTATATATGAGTCACTTGTCTTGTTGCTGTAACCTGGCAAAGCAACTAAAGGAAGGAGGGACTTATTGGGGCTCACAGTTTGAAGGTACACTCTATCCTGTGGAGAAACTCAAGGCAGCGGGAGATTGAGATGTCTGGTCATGTTGCAGCCACAGTTAGGAAACAGAGAGCAGTGAATGCTGGTGCTCAGCTTCCTCACCAGCACCTCTGTCTCTCCAGACTCTTTCTAATCCAGGACAGTTAGGGCAAATCTCGATCCAATGAGTCCACTCTAGAAGCTGCTTCACAGGCATGCCCAGAACTGATCGCCTAAGTGACTCTAGATCCTATCAAGTTGACAATCAATATTAATGGTCGCATGTGATCTTAAAAAATTATCTTTCACCTCCCTCATTTCCAGAGCTGGAAATGCATCTGCAAGTTTTGGTAGTCCTGAGAGGTCTGTTTCATCCTGTTTGCAAAAGCAGTGTTTGACAGAGAACAGATGGCACGAGGCGAGGCTTCGTCGCTGCTTTCGGTTATAAAGCAAGCACAGATGAGGATGGAAAGAGAAGCCGGTGGAACCTGGAATACGAAAGTGTGTAGGAGGGTGTCAGAGCCATTTCCAACACCCCACTGGGGCATCAGCAGCAAGTGGGGAAAGGCAGCAGACACCAAGGCCAAGGTTCCAGGCGTCCTCTCAGCCAGCTCCTGCTCCCTGCTGTGACAAGTGGTGAGGGCTTAAAGCTGCCACCTGTGTCCGTACTCCATGCACACCATGCAGCTGTGCAGGTGATAGTGTGTGTGTGTGTGTGTGTGTGTGTCTGTCTGTCTGTCTGTCTCTATCTCTCTGTGTTTCTCTTTCCCTGTGTGTCTGTCTGTCTTCTCTTATGTTTGTATGTGTGTCTTTGTGTGTCTGTTTATGTCTGTCTCTCTGTGTGTATGTCTGTGTCTCTGTCTCTATCTCTCTTTGTCTCTAGTTCTCTCTTCTGTCTATCTACATATGTGCCTGTCTTCTCTCTCCCTCTCCCTTCCCCTCTCTCTTTCCCTCTCTCTCTCCTTCTCTCTCCCTTTCCCCTCCCTCCCCCCCCGTGTGTGTGTGTGTGTGTGTGTGTGTGTGTGTGTGTGT
>NW_021604651.1:4611968-4632741 GCF_004785775.1 Grammomys surdaster
GTGTGTGTGTGTGTGTGTGTGTGTGTGTGTGTTCCAAGTGTAGCAGGGTACCTGGCACATGCTAGGCCTTTGGAGATGCTGGTGAGTGAGAGACTGAAAGCTAGCTCCACTGGTCTGTATCTTTCATTCATCATCAACTTCGAAAGATTGTTGGCATGTGTTCTCCTCATCCACTGGCAAGACTAGACTTCAGCTCAATTCTGGCCTGTTTGTGATCTGTCATCCTCAATCCTGTTTCCTCTTGTCTAGAATAATTCTGACAACTCCGCCTCTATTTTCATTCCTCTTGCCTGAACTAAGATGCCATTCTTACCATCTGAATCCTTCAGAAGTAGGAACCAGTATGAACAGGTTCTAAACTCTCCTAGTTTACCAGTGTTGGGTCTCATGGTGTCTTGAAAGCTCAGGATAAGAGATTATCTTTGTGCCTCGTGTCAGGAGTAACATGTGGGAGATGTAAACAACCTGGCTCTAAAGCACTCAAAGTGATTTAGACTCAAAGCCATGGAGAAAATGAACCACAACAAATCCTGGCGAAGATGTGGGGAAAGAGGAACACTTATTCCCTGCCAGTAGGAGGTGCAGCTACTTTTATAGGACATGTACTGCATGATATATTCTATGGATTCTAAATTCTTAAAATATAAAGACATGGGAATTAGAAGTAACAGTATTCAGAGTGTGGATGATAGGAAGGGGCCATCAGACAAGAGGAAGTAGAGAAAGCTATGGCTATATGAGCCTATAAACATGTCACAGTGGCACTGGAGAGGTGACCTGGCAATTAATAGCATTTGCTGCTCCTCCTTAGAACCAGCACCCATATTGGGAGCTTCACGATTACCTGTTACCCAACTCCAAGCAATCCAAGACCATCTTGGGGCTACTGAGGCCTCCTACACATATGTGGCATGCACACATACAGACACATACACATAAATAAACATTTTAAATAATTATATTTATTTAAAATGTGTCACAATAAAACCCATTATTTGATGTGATGTCACTCTGGCACATAGGAACACTATATTTAGGAACCATGTCTATTTTTAGTTGCTATTTTCTAAAGAATTGTTTATCATTAATTGTGTGTGCACATGTGTCTGTGTGTGGGTATGTATACTTAACTGCGGTTGACTGAGAACACCCAGAAAAGGAGATGGGATTTGCTGGAGCTGGTGCCAGGTCCTCTACAAGAGCAGCAAGTGTTCCTAACCACTGAGCCACCCCTCCAGCGCTAGGAGTTCTTTGTTGAGAGACTGAGGAAATGAATGTGGGTTGTAATGTTGCCTGTCAGTAATGACTCTCTAAGCCACTCGTAAAGCAACTTGTAGCCAGGAAAGGAAAGAGTGGGTTTGTTTCTTTTCAGTGGATGTTTATTGCACTTGTAGCACAAGACAATGAAGGTTTTTTTTCCCCATTCAAAAAACCTAAATTTTGGGGGGTGAAGGTGTGTGTGGAGGATGACAGGGATTTTTGTCTCTTGTTTTAAAGGAAGCTATGTAATGCAAAGCTCATGTGGAAAAGAAGAAGCATTTCAAGGCCTGTGTCTCTGTGGACTGCATATAAACCCTTGCTTTCAAGTGGGAACTCTGACTAGCCCATATGAGGAATCGGCTCTTAGCCAGGAGGCAGGGCCCTGCTCCATGAGTTTTTGTGAGAGACCATTGTCATAGGGTGACTACCTCGACTGGGAGCGTAGAGAAAAGAAGTAGCTACCTCAGCTGGGGCTTAGAAGAAGTAACATCTTCTCTCTCTCTCTCTCTCTCTCTCTCTCTCTCTCTCTCTCTCTCTCTGTGTGTGTGTGCGTGTGTGTGTGTGTGTGCGTGTGTGTGCAGGTGTGTGTGTTATATGCATGTGTGTGCATGTGCTTGTGTGTGCATTGTATTCATGTGTGCACACATGCACAGAGGCAAGAAACGGGCGTCTGATATCTTTGTTTAAATCCCTGTCTATCGTATCTCTTTGACATAGGAGTCTTGTACTTTCGGGCTGGCCCTGTCTGAGCCTCTTCTGGTTTACCCACCCAAGCACTAGGGTTACAAGCAAGTATGTCCACGCTCAGTTCAGATGTGGGTTCTGGAAATCTGAACTCACATCCTCATACTTGAGTAGCAAGCACCCTGCAGGGCTGAGGCTGAGCCATCTTCCCCAGCTCAGGAATGCTGCCCTATGATCTTGTGCCAGTCTCTTTGTCTGCTCCCACTTTGAGCCTGCTGCTTGCACTTGTGACATAGGCTTATGGAGAACCGCACATCATGTGGGCCCCCTCAGCCCCAGACCCTCAGTCACACTGCCACAGCCTTCTAAAACGGTGGCAGAACCTTCCCCCTGAAAAGGTGATCCTCTTGGAACCTTGATCAAGAAATAACATCTCTTTTTAAGTATGACCTTGATTGCCACAAAGAACTAGAATTCCTCAGAAGAGTGCTGAGAAGAGCCGGAACAAGACTGAATCCAACTGGAAGTAACATTCCTGGGGTAACTTTTAATTGGGAGGGGAAAAAAGAGAAAGATGTGTGTGAGGTTAGATGCTAATTGCATGTGGTGGTGCACTTTTACAATACCCCATGAACCTGGAGGTCTTGTACCATGCTCCAATCTCCCCCTTATCACAGCGGAGTTGCCTTTCTTCCTAAACCGCTCACCGAAGGGCTGGGTCTCAAAAGCAGCACGATCTGCTGTACATAGCCACTTGAACTTGAGTTTGAACATGATTCCAGCAGAGCTGGACATAGGGTCTTTGCCCCCAACTTTCTTGATTTGGTTAGACAATTACAAAAGAAAGCGCATGCCCAAGGTAGAAGGCTGTTACCCAGACTTTGAGCAAAGACTTTTCCAAAAGCAAATTTAATAAATTTGACCTTTAAAGGGCCTTTACTTCGATTCTAACAGATCTATGTGACTTTGTGTGCTCTAGAGTGCGGGAGGGCAGCAGGGCCACCCCAGGGCTACATCCTGTTCTCTCTGGCATGCTCAGCCTCCTGTAGGCATCCTTACCATCTTGGGGCACACAGAATTAACACCTTTGTGCATAAACTCAAAGATGAAAGACTGTGTTTTCTAAAGAGGGATAAGGAGATCAGGGAGAAAGAAAAGATATCTACATGTGTATGCAGGTAACATTCTAATAGCCTAGCCCGCTCTAATTATCACTGGGAACAGGAATACTGTCAAGTAATAATCTCCTAAACTGATTACAGCTCCCTGCTCACATGAACGTCTGCCTGAGGCTAGATCCCCAATGTGAAGTTAAGTATAAGATACGGGAACCTAAACACACACTTCTTATCCCTGGACAAACAACAGCAGAATGGTTTGCCTAACGCAGATAATGAGCCTTGTGAATAGAAGTGGAAACAAACCTGGTCCTCACTGTTGACAGTGAGCAGCAGAGGGGAGAGCACTGACTATAAATTTGGTATGCCCTGGTTGTCTTCCTGATCCAGCTAGCAGTTTTCAGTTTAGATGTCTTTGGGTTTGAGCTATGAGCTCAATTGGATTCTATTTTCACATCTGAAAAGCTGCACTGTGGGAGGAGTTCCTCCCCATGCTTGAAAAGCCTTGTAACTAGTCCTTTTGTGAGGAGTTATGGCTTTGGCTGGTATTTTAGGTTCCAGCAAGATCCATCATGGTGGGGAGGGGGAGTCAGAGGGGGGAGTAAATAGTTTCAAAACACTAGGAAGAATCCTCCAAAGATTATGTAGATTGCTGCTTTCACATTTCTGGTTACGTTTTTGTTTCATAGTATATGTGTTTATGTACAGGAACATATAAGCCACAGTAGTAAGCATAAATGGAGGTCAGAGGACAGCTTGTAGGGGCCAGTTCTTCCCTTCCACATGTGGGTTCTAGGGATCAAACTCAGAGCCACAAGGTTGTTGGCAAGCACCTTTACCTTCTGAGCCATCTGGTTGGTCCCTAGATTAAGATTCTATTCAGACTATCAGGAAAAGAGAGTTTGCTTAAAGCAGTAGTTCTCAACCTTCCTAATGGTGCGACCCTTTAATACAGTTCTTCATGATGTGATGACCCCCAACCATAAACTTATTTTAGTTACTACTTCATAACTAATTTTGCTACTGTTGTGAATCATAATGTACATATGTGATATGCAGAATATCTGATATTAGGCCCTCAAAGGAGTCATGACCCATAGATTGAGAACTGCTGATGTAAAAACAGGAAATCTGCACATCTCTGCCTGCTCTCTGAGTGATGTAGCATCTGTACTTACCTGTGCACAGTTCTGCTTTAGGACAAACAGTTTCTTAGTATTGACAGCAACTCTAGATACAAGTATCTGGTTCTTGCATCTTTTCTTGTCAAGGGCAAATGTTTAAAGCCCTTCCTCACCTCCAGAATCTTTGAAGAGATGAAAAAGCTCTTGAGGAGAGAAAGTTTTGGGGTTGTTGATGATAAAGTGTGGAATGACTCATAATTGCATTTAAAAAACCCCAAGATCAAAAATTTATCATCCTGGAATCTGAAAGTTTTCTGAGACTACAAAGAGAACACTCACCAAGGAACTAAAAATAAATCAGATGAGTCCCTGGAGATCTTCTGAGAGTATCTCTCCAAGTGAGGACTTCCTAGCCACGATTGTTCAGGAAAAGAAAGCCACTCAAGGGTGGCTCAGTGGGGGTCTGCGCTTTCCTTAAGGGTCCTAGTCTCCTTCACTTCGGCTTTTAGAATGAGGATCCTGGGTCCATCCAGATGTGACTTGGGGATCAGAAGAGCTAAGGGAAATCAGAAATCAGAAATCAGAAATCAGAAATCAGAAAATGGAAAGACAAGAAAGCATCTGAAGATCTTATGGTGGGTGTGCTGGGGGCTTCGGGGTAGGGGCTATCTCACTGCTGAGGTGGGACAGGGTGGGTAGGGGGAGCTATGTCACAGCAAGCTATGAGCAGGTTCCAGTTTTACCTCTGTCTCTTCCTCCCTGGCATTGGGACTACAAGTGCATAATTCCATGCCTGGCTTCTTTGTGTGAGTTCTGGGAATTGAATTCAGGTCCTTGTGTTTGCAAGGCAAGCAATTTACCAATTTACCAACTGAGCTCTCTCCCCAAGCCCCTAAGACATTAAAGATCTCAGAGTAATGGTGGGTATGCTGTACCATACAAAAGCTTTTATCCTATTTTGCCCAACTTAACTATTTTAAGAACAGAGAACATGGAGTTTAAGAAGGTCAAACCACTAACCTGCCATCTCCCCATCTGTATAGTGTTTCTTCGATCCCACTTGAATCAGCCAGAAGTTGGGCTAAACCTGACAGCGCTGACAGTCCCCAGGGTGCCTCCAATAATGACTGGTCATCCTCCAGTGGAGATGTACAATCTCTAGTCTTTCCAAGTCCAAGGTTGAACTTAGCTTTCTCACTGTTATCTGAGTGTAACTTCTTTTCACACAGGATGCCCACACTGTTCTCTTTTAGGGCATCTGGCACCAAGGAGGAGAAGCCATGGCCATATCCCTTAGTGGAGACTTTCCTTTTTGTTCTGTTTCCATTTATGAAAGGATTATCTGCATGTAATAAAATCTACCTATTATAAGCATCTGATATGATGAATTTTGCCAATTGCATGCAACCGTATAACTATCTCCCGTAGAGTAAATATCCGGAGCATTTTTCTTACCCACAAAAGCTCCCTGGGGTCTCTGCTCTCAATTTCTTCCTCAAGCCCCCACAGCTTCTGGCAACAATAGATCTGCTCAGTGTCACTGCATTTTGCCTTTTCTAGAAGTTTCTTTCAATGAAATTGCAATACATAGCCTTTGCATTAGATTTCTCTTACTTAGCATAATGACTTCAAGATTCATTCATGCAGTTACATGTATGAACATGCCATTTCTTTTTGTTATCAGAATAGTAGCCCCAGAACTGTGTCTGTCACATGAGCATGTGCATGACTTTGTGTTCTGCTTGCCCGTTGATTGCTGTCTGAGTGACTTCCAGTTTGAGACTCTCAGCACTCTTCTTAGCCAGCACACTTGTTTGCTTTGTATTTTTGTTTAAGATTTATCTTATTTTATTTATGAGTGTGTGTTTTTGTATTTGTGTGTGTGTGTGTGTGTGTGCCCATGTGTGCATGATTGCAGGGTTTCTGCATTTGTAGGTGCACCTGAGCATGGAAGCCAGAGGCAACCTTGGGTATCATTCCTCAGAAGCCACCCACATTATTTTTCGATACAAGTACTCTCTTGCTGAGACCTGAAGCTTGTAGTGTCAGGTAGAATGTGGCCACATAGCCTGCATTTTTAGTGATTATCATCCCCATAAGCTTATGTTTGAATGCATGGTCTCCAGATGGTGGAACTCTTTGGGAAGGATTAGAAAGTTGGCCCTTGTTTATAGATATGTCACTGAGGTCTGGCTTTTCAAAAGACTTGTACCATTCTGTGTGCCCTCTGCCTCCTGCTTATGGATCCATGTGTAAGCTCTCAACAGCTGTTCCAGCCACTCTTCCCCAAGCCTTCACTCCCATAGATTCTAACTATCGGAAACTCTAAGACCAACTAACCTTTTTCTTTTATAAGTCGCCTTGGTCATGGTATCTTATCACAGAAATAGAAACTGATATATGGCCTTGGGGATTCTTCTGTGTGTGCCTCCCCAGCACTGAGATGATGACACTACACTGCAATGCCCACCCAGCCTCTGGTTTTCATAATCTTAGACAGTTGGTCTTACATTTGCAGTGATATATTTTCAAAGCCTGCTGGTGGCATGCACATGTTAGCCTAGTCCAATCACTGCGACTCTGGAAGTGATTTGTTTGCAATGGAGGAATCAAGCCAGGGCCCAAAGCTGACCTGATGACCTATGTAGACTGCTCGAATGTAATTTGCCTTTCCCACAGGCCCCAAGGATGTGGTAGAGAGCAACAAATTGCTCTAGCCAGTATTTTTAGTAGTTGAAGTAGGGTAGTTTTTCATCCTGTCTCACAGGAATGTGCTCACACTCTGGTTCTAGTCATTGGAAGTGCTGGGGCAGGGAACATCCAACAGGTGACACTGCCCCTTGCTCAAAGATTATGTGGGCATAGGGCCAGGCCCAGTTGACTTGTGACCATGTGAAAAAAAGAGAGTCTCCTGAAATATGTGCTGTGCTCTGTTATAATTCACCATAATGAGCAGTGAACAAAAGGTTGTAGAGGAGAGTGGTGATGGATGGCCGACATGCCACCCTGTGCTGCAGCTGGCACAGCTCCCGCTGGCGAAAAGGCATTATCTATGACCACTGTAGGTCTCAGAGTGGTAAATGAACACTTATGGCCGCTATGGCGACTAGACTGATTATCCCAGCTACCTCAGGACTAGCATGGCCTGGTGTTACAAGAGAGCACATGCACCCCTGCTGTCTTCTGTCAGAACTCCTCAAAGGCAGTGTGTGCAGCATAAAGTCTCTGGTGAATTCATGTCCTTGTCTTCAGACACTTCTACCCAGAAGAGAACTTGGGCAAGGAAAAATGTACCAGATTGGGGTGGGGGTGGGGGGAGCAGGTCATGCCAATGAATGAATGTCTGGCTTTCTGTGGGAAGAGAGTTGATTATTTTCTAATGTCATAGGATGGATAGATGGATGAGCCCATGAAAGAGTGAGTGACCCCATGGGTGGGTGAGTTGATTAAAGAAGTGCTTGGAAAGAGTGCTGAGAACCAAGGGGGAGGGGGGGTGGTGAGGAGGTCAGTGTGGTACCATAAGCTATAGTAGCTAGGCAGGAGTGCTGACATAGCAAGAAGTGGACTGAGCAATTGGTGGCTAGATTTTTGTAATGGGCTTGGTTACAGGAAACAGAGTTGGAGGCTGGAGAAATGTCTTGGTGGTTAAAAGCACTTGCTGCACAAACAGGAGTACCAGACTGACATGTGACCCTCTCTTTGACGAGGGAAAAGACAGGAAGATTTCTGGGCATTGCCAGCTTCCAGCTTAGCTAAGGAATCAAGAGCCCCAGGTTCAGGGAGAGACCCTGCCTCAAAGAAACAAGTAGAGAGGGCTAAAAGATACCCAAGGTCTTCTTCTAGTCTCCACATGCACACAGGCCTGTGTACCTGAACATACATATTTGAATGCATGCAAAAATAATTTTTTTAATTAACATATAAACTCTAGTTTTTCCAATAGCTTAAAGAAATGCAACTTGAGTCCCACTGAGAGAGTTAGGCATATTTGTATTACATATTGTTCAAGCATACCAGTTATCATTCATAAAATGAAATTTCCTACCTCTAAGTTTAAACAGGGTGATTCAAATAGAAGATCCAGGGTGGAAAAGAGGTGGTAACCCTAATGATGCCTTATCTTCCTACTGATTGGCTGAAGATACTCCTTTAAAGTTTAAATTCGAAGGTATTGGAATTCTTTGCACACAGCCCCTAAGCTGAAACCATTTACAATGGCTTCCACCTCCTTGCAGACACATTTGAGCACAGCACAGAGCCTTCCAGGGTAGGTGCCCAACTTCACAGGACTAATGCTTGTGTATATGGGGGTGGAGTGACATAGTTACATTAACCCAGCATTTTCTAATTTTTTTAAAATTCTGCCTTCTTGGGTGTCTTAGATATTGTTTTTCTAACTGCCTTCTTCATGAAATTTTAATTCCACAGGCACACTGTGTGTTTATGCCTGTGTAGATATGTTTGTGGTTACGTAGTGTGTATTCATCTGTACTCTATACATGAAAACAGCAATCTTCTAGTCTCGTTCCCAAGAACTAATTTTTCCCCTTTTGCTGGATGGTTTTATGCCAACTTGACACAAGCTGGAATCATTTGAAAGGAGAGAACCTCAGTTAAGAAAATGTCTCCATAAGTTGTTGGCAAGCCTGTGAGATATTTTCTTAATTGTTGATTTATGGATGAGTATCCAGGTAATTGTTGGTGGTGCTGTCCCTGGTTTGGTGGTCCTGGGTTCCATGAGAAAGCAGGCTGAGCAAGTCATGAGTTACAAGCCAGTAAGCAGTGCCCCTCCATGGCCTCTGCATCAGCTCCTGCCTCTAGATCCCTGCCCTGTTTGCGTTCCTGTCTTGACTTCCTTCGATGATGAACAGTCAGTGATTGGGAAGTATAAGCCAAATAAACCCTTTCCTTTCCAACTTGCCTTTTGGTCATTGTGTTTCGTCAAAGCAATAGGGAGCCTAACTAAAACAACCCATCTCCACTGCAATATGCATTTTGTTACTTTACACATTGCTGGGACAAAAATACCCAACTCAAGGAAAACAAAAAAGGCAGTGCTTATTTTGGGTGGCAATTTTAAGAAATAGCTCATCATGACTGGAACATGAAATAGACGGTCATACTGCAATCAGTCAGGAGACCCTGGTATTCAACTTGCTTTTTTCATTTGATGTAGCCTGGGGCCCCAATCTGTAGAAGGCTATCTTCCTACATTTATTAACCTAATTGAGACAATCCCTCACAGACATAACCAGAGGCCAGTCCCCTAGGTGATTCTAGAGTCTTTCAAATTGACAATCCATGTTCACCATCCCAGGGTATATCCAGCTCTTTTGAGGAATCGTGAGCCAGAACAAACTAGCTGAGACTTCTGCTCTGTCACTTATTTCTCTTTGAACTTTCCATTCCTGTTCCTCACTAGGGGATGGCGGGATATTACCCCTGCCGTGTGGTTTACAAAGCATAAGGAACCACCAAGCAATGTTATCTTGGACCACCTTTGCTATTGACTGAATTTTTGCATACACTCTCTTGCTTGGTCCTCCCATGAGCCCCTGAAGCAGGAGACTTTTTGTTATGTTAGAATGAACATCACCCTCCCTGCTTGATTGATGACATCTGAGATGATTTGAGTAGCCGGGTTCTCACAAGGTTGTGCACATGATGGTGCTGATTGGTTCTGCAGCTCTAGACCAAGTGATCTGGTTCAGGACTCTTCCATTGCACCTGACCATTTCTGCTGATGCCAGACACTGATGTGTTAGAATGACCCAAGTGGACGTTTAGACAGTTGGAGGAGTCATTTCCAAGGGTGCATTCTAAGGGCCAACCACATATTCCTTTCTCCTTATCCATGGAAAATGGAGTCTTTGAGAGCTTTGAACCAACTAGTCACATCTTTCATGTATGGCTTGGTAACATAAGGTAATTTGGTAACTTTCCTCAAGGTAACTTTCTTCTTTTTGGTAAGTTTCTTCAATGTTGAAAGACCTTGGTCTTTTAATCAAATGAGGATTAAGGCTTTTATGCCAAGATTAGGGCCTTATGAGATGAACAATAATAATTGCTCAGAGAAAGATAACTCTTTAGCAATAGCCATGGTCCAGTGCTGTGCTGACTTCTAGGGGAAAAAAAAATCAAATTCCTACACTGGCTATCTTGACTGCAGTAGGCTCAGCAAAAGGCCAGGTGGTGGGTGGAGGAGGGGTAATCTGGATATTCCTGAGTTCAGATTCCAGTTTTGACACTTGGCAGCTGTGTGGCTCAGTTTCTATGGGTCTGTCCTAGTGGAACATGCTTCATAAAGCTATTAGGATGAACTGAGGCAGTCCACACTAAGCATTCTTTAGGGTGCCTGGCCCACAATCAGTAAATATTTGCAGGGTTTTTTCCCCCAAAACAACTCCCCTGCAATAAACAAAGCTTATGGTGGAAGTACTTTCTGTTGTGACAATTATTTAAAACTGGCCTCTGGTTCATCTGACTATCTAAGCTGCAGCGGCTCTGCCTAGCCCAGCTGCCACGTTTCTCGGCCTGAGGCCATGTGCACGCTGCAGCTAGAACAGGCCCACCAGAAACACCAGCCCTGCCACCCACTAGATGTCATTGTGAGAGATGGCTCTGCCAATCTTCCATGCTGTCTCCACAAGGCAGGACATTGCCTAGACCATTCCACCATCCATGCGGGCTCAGTAAGAGAATGAGACTCTAATTCTTATAGATTAATCAAAGGCTTTATATGTTTGATGATTAATAACAAGATGCCCATATAAAGAGAGTTGTATCCCAGCTAGCTAAACTAATTATAAGTTTATAAGTTGTTCCCCTCGAGTGCTCTCCATACCTGTGTGGTTCTCCATCCTCCTACATCTCTGCTCTCTCTAGCTCCTCCTCTTCCTTTTTTCTCTTCCTCTCTCAACTCCTCCTCTTCCTCTCCTTACTCCTCGCACCTCAGCTCCTCCTACAATTTTCTATACATGGAAGTGACTTGATTTGGGTGGTTTCAGACATGTGATGCTTGGCATCTGGATATTTTAGCATCGTCTCCTGCCTCACCAAAATGACTGTATTGCATATTTTGCCATTATTGACTATCTATTGTCTTGACTAACCTAAGAAGCATTCATTCTTTATTTTATGGTTTTTGGAGGCATTTAACTCTGAAAAAAAAGTTGAAGCTTAAGACAAGGATCCAGGCAATGTCCCTTGCTGAAGTAGAGCAAGCCTGGTGGGACACTCTACATAGTTTCTGGTGGCGACTGATTGGAGTGAATAGTTGTATTCATTAATTTTCCATCACTTTGACAAAATCCCATGACCAACGTAAAGATAAAAGAGGTTATCTGGGTTTATCATTCCAAAAGGAGGGTCCATGGCGGCAGCAACTGTAGAAGGAAGCTGAGAGATCACATCTTCAACTGAAAATGTAAATCCAAGAAATTGAGCTGGAAGAAGGGGGGAGGGGATAGGAACTCTCAAATCCCACCTCTAATGATGGACTTCCTCCCCAAACAGTGCTATATACTGGGGCCCAAGTCTTTAAATACTCACACCTCTGAGCACCTGTTCTCCTTCCATCCACAGCAGTTGGGGTGTTGTCTTCTGTACTGCAATATTCTTCTGCACAGATTGAGACCATTACAGAGAAAATGCCAGGTTGGGCTTCTCCTCTCTGTAGCCACAGTGGGCAGAAGAGAGTACCAGCTTTTCATTGAGGGAGAAGACCTGATAGATGTGTGGGTCCTCTGTTTCTCCACCCTGGTGAATTATGGAGAGACATACTCTGATGCCAAGAATGACTCCAGGTCTTTCCATCAGAACAGCGCCTCAAGTTGCCTCATACCAGCCTGGGCTACTAAGACCTTGTTCCAAGACTTTGTTCCAATGAAGCAAGAACTGTCTTTGTAAGCAGCTAGGCAGAGGCAGAGAGAATAATACTGCTTTGGGCATGGCTCTCCCCTTGACCCAGAGGGGATCCCTGGAGTGATGGATGCCAGAGTCACCACATCAGATAGGCTTGGGTCCTGCATAATTACATCTCTGTGGAACTTTACAGAGGGACTCTGATTCTTCTCTCGCATATTTCTCTGCAGCTGGTATTTTCATGGTGACTCTTGAGGCTGAATAGTCACAGAGCATGCATATTGTATGGGAAAACTCTTCATCAGCAATGCCAACCTTGTTTTGCCCAACTCCAAGGGACTCGGGTTGAGAATCACTCTGTGATCACCTCACACCATCCATAGCAGACAAGAGCAATCCTTCACGGAGGCAAAGATGAGTAACTTCTGGGAAGAGTGCATCCCTTAGTTCTCGAAGGGCTGCACTTTGAGGATCGTGGTGTGTAGCATCTAGCAGTGCAGCCTACCCTGCTCTAGCAGGGGAGGATGAAGCTACCAGTTTGAGTCTGATGTTTTATTTATCTGTACTGGTAACTTTATGTAGGGTGTGTTTCTCTGTTTGGGCCTCAAGGCTGGTTGAGCAAAAGGCGGGAAACATTAATAAGTAATAGACAGAGAGGGGCTGTCCATTTATAGTCTTTCAGAGATGACCTGGTTTCCATTCCAATGGGAGCGTTAGTGTTGTTTTAGAGTGATAGGCATGTGTAGATGCTTGCACTGGTGCATTTGGGGATAACCAGGAGGGACACCTGCTTAGGCTATTTTTAGAATAAAAATTAAGAAACCTCAGGCAGCCCCAGGGGCCCTCCCCAGTTGGCAGTGCACACACTGTGAGCCCGAATAGTCCATTTTTCTTGGGGTTGCGTGGGATCACTGTGTTCCTTTCTGTTCGCCTCCAGTGTCTGGTTATTATTAAACCACCCTTTGTGAGAGATTAACTCTGGCTTCCCTCCCAGTGAGGAGATGTCTACACAGAGCCAGAGCAGGCGGCCAATGGCAGGCACATGGGTTATTTGGTGTCATACAGGAACAAACAACTGGTTGACAAGCCAGTTCTTCACTTTCTGATGGCTTCCCTTGGCATAGAAACAAGCTTCCGTAGCACATGGTATAAATGTTTCCCGAGCCTGTCTGCCTTCATTCATTCAGAAAGTATTTCCTAAGGGCCCCCTGTGGGATTTATTATTTCTAAAATGGGGATAATCGTGGTACCTATTGCATAGAATTATGTGGATTAAATGAGCTAATAATGTGTTAGGGATTTAGAACAGTGCCTGGCACATAGTTAGGGCTTAGTCAAGTCAAGCTTGGCTGTACAATGGAAGGTTGTTGTTCTAGGTGAGAAATGGACAGTGGACCCAACAGCATAGAAAGAAAGATAGTTTCTCTGGCAAAGTAAGGAACTGAATTTTTAGAGTGTGTGTGTGTGTGTGTGTGTGTGTGTGTGTGTGTGTGTATGTGTGTGTGTGTGTGTGTCTTGGGGGGGGTTGTTATTTGGTTTGGTTTCTCAAAACAGGATTATTTCTGTGTGTAGTCTTGGCTGTCCTAGAACTCACTCTGTAGACCAGACTGGCCTCAAACTTAGAGATCTGGCCTGTCTCTGTATCCAGAGTGCCGGGATTAAAAACGTACACAACCACTGCCAGGCTAATTCTCATGATTTCAAGGGAAGCGCTTTCAGTGTTCAAGGGAACACTGACTGACCCATCCCTCAGTCCAAGGGATTCATTTTAATGAGGCCAAATCTATAGACATGATGATGCTTCCTGATATCACGGTTCACATAGTGGAGTTCTTTGAGCAGCCATATCAGCATCATCTGACTATGAAATATAAATTCCTTATCCTTGCCTAAGGGTTTCAAGTCAAATATTTCAGAGTTTGGGCTAGCAATTTGTGTTTGAATAAAGCCTCTGAGATTCTCCTTGCTAAGTTTGAAAATAGCTGCCTAGTCTCTTAAAGGAAAGGAAAACTTTAGCAATGTCTGCCTCATGGCCTCTACTGTATTTAACATCTACTAGTCCAGTAGGAGGCAGGCTCTGGACAGTACCTCCTTCATAAGGCAGGCAACAGCCTTGTTAACTGGCAGGGACCTTGTTAGTGCAGGCCCAGCCTGCTTACTGAGCACAGCTGAGCCAAATCTCAGCTCTCCTACTGGCTTACTGCCAACAGGGCACCACTACCCACCCCTGCCATCCATATGCTAAGGAGCCAGAGCTGGGGCTATGCTAAGTGGGTTTTTTTCCCCAGAAAAACTGTGAGCTGCAAGGCCCCAGGGCTCCTCTCGTCACATGGAGAAAGCAAGGAGGCCAGCCTCTCTGGGTCCTCTCTAAGCAGATGCACATCTGGTTTGTGTGAGTCTGCCTGCACACACCCAAAAGACAGCCCATGGCCAACAGAATGTATCACACCAGTGCCTCTGAAAAGCTTGTTGCTGGCCTGGCTTCTATTACTGATGTACAGCCACCTCTGGGATGAAACTCCACAGCTGGAGAGAATTTGAGACTATCCGTCTAGATTTTCTGACTTCGCCTGTTTGCTCAGTAGTACAAATTTGTATGCTCCAGAATGGTGAGAAATAAGAACATATCTCCCCATGTCTACCGACCTTCAATCCCTCCCTAAGAAACATTCCAGAAAGACAACAGCCATTGTTCCTACAAATGCCTGCTGTTCAGGATAGAGTGTTCTGTGTGACTAGGAGAATATCAACTCGATGTGGAGTCAGAGATCAAGACTAAATGTGGATGCCTCATGAGAGAGGAAGACACTTGTTAGTGTTCCAGGTGGGGCAGTAAAATCTCAGGAGACAGAGAAAAGGGGTCTTAAGTAAAGGGGGATCAAAAAAGTATGAGGGGAAGGAATTGAGAGAGCTCAGAGGGAGGAATGAGTGATCGATCTAAACCACCCAGCGCCTAGACCATAAGCAGAGTAATGGAGAAAATCAGTTCTTCAAGAATAGGTTAATGCTTTCTCCAAGACTAGGGGTTTGGACAATATTTCTATGGGAGCTAGGAGAAAGTATGATGAAGAATGAGAAGGGGGTTGAAATTATAATTGCTGTCATTAGATATCCTTAGTGGGAGTCTTGCTCAGAGACATAGCTCCAGGAAGCAGCAGAAACAAAGAAAGAGCTAGGAAGTTAGTATCTACAAGTTCATGACTGGGGGAAGTGGGTGGAAACCAATGGGTAAGGAGGAGAATGTTCAAATGAAAGATCGCATGATAGAGAAGCATCAAAACTCTCCAGTGGGGCTTGGATTATAGATTGGATGTAAGAGCACTTATCTTACATTCATGAAGCACAATACCAAATACACTGGGCATAATGTCATCACATGCCCATTCCCAGAACTCGGCAGGTAGAAGTAAGATCAAGAGTTCAAGGGCATCCTCAATACATACCAAGTTGGAGGCTAGCCTGGGACACATGAAACTCTATTTCAAAACAGACAGACAGACAGACAGACAGACAGACAGACAGACAACTCTCTAGAGATTTTGGGAAAGCAAGACTGGCCACTAACTGAATTTTGCTGCAGTTCTGGCCCATAGTCCTTGAGACTTATCAGAAAAGACATTTGTCTCCCATCAGACAGACACCAGAGGTCCTCAGTATCACATGCCAGCCAGGCTAAGAGCATCTAACCATTCCAGGGAGTCTTGGCATGGAGTTGAGCCATGGGCTTGGTTCTGAGTCACAAGAGTCTGAACCACCTACTGAGTCATTTGCAAAAGCTGTCTTTTCCTGCATGGTTTCCCAACCAGTTACCCACCCCAACCAATGGCTGGTAGCTTACAAGATCTGAGAGGAGCCGCACAGTTCTCTACAGCATGTCGTAGCTCCAGGCAAACTCAAGTTGTGTATGTCAGTCTGCGGCATGGAAATTGCTTCCTTGCTCTTCATGGAGAAACTCAGCATTGGGGAATGGCACATAAGCAACGAGACATGCCTGTTACTCAGACTCAGGCCTTGGGTTCCCGCCGCTGAATAAATATGATGGAATGGAAGTTTCTCTAGGAAAGTCTCAGTGTGACTAAGGCCTGATCTCAACTGAAAGAGAGTCTACAAAAAAGTGTACCGTCCTCAACCTGCAGCTTGCTTTAGTGTCCTGAGGGGAGCAGAATTTGGTTCAAGTCTGCTAATGTCATCACTTCTATCTCTCATGCCTTTAATGCTTTTTTGAGCAGTTTTACCTCAGCAAGTTTTCACCTTCTCAAACAGTAATCTCAGAAAATATCAGAACATTTTCCCACTTGGGGAAACATTGACATTTTCAGATGAATTCAGAAGACACTGGTAATGCAGATGCTTCACCATGATTTGTTCTTTGTTTGTTTGTTTATGTGTAGGAACCCTATATTGTAACATTGGTTTGGACATACAACCAAAGTACCAAGTCAGTACAGTAGCTTCACAGGACTCCCTGACACTGAGCTCATTAGAAAGAAATGAATATTTAGCTAGTGTGTTCAGCCAACTGTGCAGGGTCTGAGTTATCTCTATCATAAGGCAGAAAAGCTTAGAGAGGAAGCAGCGAATCTCCTCAGGCTGGGTCTCATCTTCTGTTTGGTTCTAGAGTCTTCTTAGGGGTTGGAGACTTAGAAGATATTCTCCTGTAGAAACTTTGCTGTGGGGAGAGGTGCTTTTGGCACTGTGAAGTCTCTCTGAAGCATTAAGTCTTGGCATCAGGTGCCTGAATTTTGGTACTGGCACCTATTTCTGGAGGCAAATCAAGGCCACTTGATGCAGAAAGGAGTCAGACACTGAAGACTTGAAGGGTCTGTGGAGTCTGAGAGACAGGCAGTCATAGTTCAGGAAGCTGGAGCTCTACCCCATCCCTTGCTCTCCCTGTTAGTTGGTGGTTGGAAAGCCCTCCTCCTTGGGAGCCAGAGGAGCTTCATCGGGGAAGGTCAGGTTCAGGTGACAAGTAGCAAGGGTCGGATGGAGGCCTGATCTAGGTCTCTGGATGGTTGGCATGTCATGGTTACTCTTTGGTCACTATGCCCTTGGATCTTCCTTGGCCCACTCATTGACTTGGAATCTTTTTGCTGCAGTCAGATACACTGTTGCACATAGGAAGAACTGACTTCCACACTTGCACAGGAGCACATGCATGTATGCATACATATACACACTGTACCCACACAAGCAAGCACACAAGTCAAACTGATTAAATGTGATTTAAAAATTTAACAATATGTTCATGTTTGAAAGGCATCTGTAAGGGGTGAGTCCCTCTCACAGCTCTATGAAGATGGAGCAGGAATGCTTTTTACCTGAAAGAGCAAAGTCTGGTCTTAAGAACTACTATCTCACCTGACTTAAGGCTTAAGCAAAACTTTGGGGGCCCCACCTAAACTCATGTGTGGCTATTCCATGTCTAGATATCCTATTTGAATCTCCAATGGTCAGCCACTAGACTAGAGACTAGATTCAGAGATGAACAGGTGGCCATCTCTCCTCAGGGAACATATGTTCTCAACAGGTTGGGAGTGATGACAGTCACTCATGCAACTGTAGACTTGGATCCTCTGTCAACAGGAAGAGAGCTACAGAGTGGCTTGGACTTTTGAAGGACATTCTCTGTTAATGAAGCACAGTTCACTGTGACACTGTCTCATTTCTTCCACCAAGGGGCAGGATGAGCTCATATCTAGAAATATTCTCGAAAGCTAGGTGATCTAGGGTTCACCTGGCCCCTCAATTCCCAGGTCTCATCCTTCCCATACTATCTAATCCTGGTGGTGGGCCACTCTCTTACTGACTACCTGGTAGGTTATTTCCTTCCCTCCGTGTAGAAAGGGGCTATGACTAGATCTTACTCTCACACATCCCCTACATTGGCAGATGCTTGAGAGTTAGATCCTGTGTCTACTTGTGGAGACATTGGTAATGGAAGTGGGAAAACAAACAAAATAAAACCTCTGCCATCTTCCTGTGGAGAAGTGACCAAAAAGGGTATAACCCAGGGTCATGTGGCCTTTCCTAGCTAGGAAAATAAGAGTATCAGGTAGTAGAAGACAGGTATCTCAAGCCCCACCAGGAATGTTGAGGATTTGATTTTGTCTAGGCTCCCCACAAGCCAATAACAGAGTGACAGACGAAAAGTGCATTGTCCACAACAGGGATCTAAGTTGTTGAAATTAAATGATGTTTAAAAACCCAGTTGTTTCTTTTTTATTTTTACAAATGCATGCATGTACATGAGGAGAGAGAGGTCAAGGCTGATGTCTTCCTCTGTCATTTTCCATTTTACTTTTTGACACAGGCTCTCCTGGTGAATTCGGAGTTTATCAGCTGGCCAGTTGGCCTGCCAGTGAGCTCCAGGAATACTCATGTCTCCACCCCAGCCCTGAGCCCTGGTATGACGAGTTTTGCCGGCATGCCCAGTTTCTGTGTAGGTTATGGAGAATCCTAGCTCAGGTCCTCGTGCTTGCATGGCTGGTGCTTTATTGATGAGCCATCTTCCCAACTACAGTTCCTCTCTGATACTAACCACATGTCAAGTGCTCAAGAGCCACTGTGACTAGTGGCTAAAGGCACTAAATATTGCTTCCTTGTGGAAAATCCACATGGAGTATTGAGATGCGACAGAATACTGGAGAGCTTGTGGGAGCCTTGTAGGTATGGGAGGAAAGAGTAGGGATGTCCAGGGACTAGGTCTTAGCAAGCTCTTCCAGATGGCTATCACACACACACACACCTATTTCAGGAAGCAGTCTTCTTAAGGATGTTAAGAAATTAGGTGGCGAACGTGGACAACCTGGTATAGAGACTGAGCATCTTCTGAGAGGCCTCTGGCTCTCTACTCCCATGCAAGATTTTCTAAACCAGACTTTCAGATGAGTATGATGAGCATCTATGCAGACAGCCAAGAGTACAGGCATTGAAACCCTCCTGGTTCCTCCAAGATACACTCGATAGAAAAGAAAAGGGGCTTTCCTGCGCTAGCTCCCTCTCTCCTTCTCTGGGACCAGGAGGATGGAAATAACCTCGGTGCTCCCCTTGAGCATGTTTGAATCATAAGTACATTCCCTCTAAAATAAATTTATTTCCTGCTGCCTTCCTCCCCACAAAGCCCAACCAGTGATGAATACCAGACTTCATAGCTTATTTGTCAGCACGGGGCACCTGTGAGGATTCCTGTGGAAGATAAATTTTGTTTTGAGAGAGGGGGGCCTGGAGAAGGAGGGACCTGGACAGGAATAAATCTTAACATGTTGTGCCAGACTGTGAATGAGCGTTTGCCTCGGCAAGGCTCACCTTCCTGACAAGGGATGATAAATTACCCTCTTTGTTGACACCTTCATTGGGTTATTTATGGCTCATTAATTGAACCGAAAAGGGGCCTTGTAGACCCAGCAGGGGACCATACAATGCTCCTCCAATGGACCCAGCTCAAAGAAAAGAACAAAGAACAGAGAGTGGGGGAGGGCAGGACTTTGTCCAGCTCCTTGACTTGAGGACACTCTTCACCAAACAATTCAAGATTAATAAATGAAAAAAAAGTGAAAACACAGATAATTATCAATCGAGATTGTAACAACCCACAACCTACACACCCCCAACCCTCAGCCCCTGTGCTTCTTGGAACTTTCTAGAGGAATAGATGCCTAGACTGCTGTGCTGTATTGGCAGCGTCATGCTTGAATCTCCTAGCAAGTCAGCCATGGGGAAGTGAGAACTATCAGAAGACTCAGGCAAAGTCCCAGCTCCCCCACAGGTTTCCTCCATGACTTTGGGGAGCTTGTGTGATTCCCTAAACTCCAGTGTCTTCCCTTTTGAAATGAGAGTATTGGAGTAGAGGACCTCAAAGCCTTATGCTGTTCTTTTTGGATGTTGTTTGAATTTTTCTTCATACATGTGTGAGCATGTTCACGTGCTTTTGTGTGCCTGTTCATGTGCATGTGGAGGCTGGAGGACAGCTGCAGATGTCAGCCCCAGGAGTTTCTACTTTGTCCTTTGAGACAGGGTCACTCACTAAGCCTGGAACTCACTGGTGAGTTCCAGAGACCATCCTATCTCTGTTTCCTTAGGGTTTGTATTCCAAGCATGCACCAACCACACCTTGCCTTCATACATGGATTTGAACTCGAGGCCTCACACTTGTGATGGAATCACTTTACTCACTGAGCATCTTCCCAGCCATCTTTTGTAATTTCAGAAGGTCTACAAAGGGAGAGCAGATCCTCCCCACTCACAATGATTTGGTTTAACGTCCACTTCTGCTTTTAGCTATTGGCTTACTGTGCTGCATTTCCCACGCTCCTATCGTGCGTGCATTAGATTCCAAGGGAGTGTGGGACGGCACATACAGTATATGTGGATGTGTTCTTGGCTTCCATGAACTTCTGGTCTAGAATCCTGGTAGTGTTTTCAGGAGCTGGCTATTCTCAGTAACTCTACCAATTAAGTTACGTCTGAATGAGGGGCTCACAAGATAGTTTTGGTGAGTAAATTCTTCTTTCTTTGATAATAGTGCAAGAGGTCATGATTTCAGCTGTGTGGGGGGGGCTGCTTCTCATACACAGGGTGCTACTGTCATAAATATGTTAAAAAAGGGGAGGACTCTCATTTAAAATGCAAGGTGTTTCCCTCCACTGTAGCCTTCCAGAAGGTTCTATCTGATAGTGTGTGAGTGTGTGTGTGTGTGTGTGTGTGTGTGTGTGTGTGTGTGTGTGT
>NW_021604651.1:4632751-4683114 GCF_004785775.1 Grammomys surdaster
GTGTGTGTGTGTGTGTGTGTGTGTGTGTGTGTGTGTGTGTGTGTTTCATAAAGGGAATGGCAGGAAGGCTTCATCTGTTTATTTCCTTAGAAACATTTGGCCATCTTGTTCCACAGAATTTCATTACTTCCATTTTGTCTGTGTGTCACGAGTTGTGTTCAAAAGATGAAACGAGACAAAACCTCAAGGAATTTACAAATTACCTTCCGGAGTTTCCATTCAAAGCAAATCAAGCTTCTACTCCTTTCTTTACCATGTGCTTACTCAATAGATATTATAAAGGACCTGTGTTTTGGACTTGGAAAAATGGCTCAGCAGTTAGGAGCATGTACTGCCTCCGTAGATGACATAAGTTCAGTTCCTAATACCCACTTGTAACTCTCATTCATGGGATCCAATGTCCCCTACCATCTAAGAGCATCAACCAGGAACATGATGAACAGAAAATCCTACAGGCGGGTACACACACACACACACACACACACACACACACACACACTAACAAAATATGAAAAGGGCATGCATTATTAGAGCCAATAGAGTTGAGCACTAAGCAGAACACAAAGCTGAATGAGAGCAAGAGTGGGTTTTGATAGTCTTTGGAATCTGCCTGCTTATATTTCTAGTGGTGAAACTGAGGCCCAGAGGGGCAAAGTGCTCTGTTCAGATGGCTAGAGACTGGAGTATTTCCACATTGAGTGGAAAGTATTTCCTCTAAATGTAGACCACTGAGACAGAGCTCCAACTGGACTTTACTCAAGATAGCCCTGACCTCATTCTGAGAACAGTCAGTCCAGTGGGTACCAGTCTGTATGATAAAGCCTCGTCAGGACTGTGGGATGGGGAGGGATGGGGAAACAGCTGCACTTTGTGGTCCCTAACAATGTACAACTTGACAAGTCTTGGCTGGGTGCTGCAGTCCAACCTGTTTTTTGTAGATTTAAATGTGGGAACACTGGAAATGTTGATAAGGAAGTTGATCATCTTTAGAGAAGATAGACACCTGAAGGTGGCACGCTGAATAGGTCAGTGTTCCAACACTCAGAAGCTGTGAAGAGAAACTTCTAGAACCACAGCTAAAATCTTGCCTGGATGTGATGGGCCTCTTGCTCCATTGTTTTTATATATATTATATTTTATACATGTTATAGAATTATAATACATGTTATATGATATATCACACATTACACATTACATACTGCATGGGTCATCTGTCTGAACATGGATCACCTCTCTATGAGCACAGTTAAAAGTATTATTAATTTCAGTGAGTACCCATGCCTTTAGGAAATGAAAATGGAAGAGTTGACTGCCTTTAAAAAAGTCCAATAGAAAACTCACTTGGTATTTGACATCAGTTTTCTGACTTCATATCTGTTCCTTTCCTAGGGTTACCTTGTGTAGGCCCCTGCTTGTTTATGCCACAGTTCATGAATGGCCATGGAAATGGTCTATAGTGAACGAGACCCCTCTGTCAGAAGATCCTGCAGTATCTATCCTTCTTTTCATCATTTTAAGTTTTTGTTACTGACAATTCTCCTAAATCAGAAACTTCTCACTCCAGTAAATTAAAAGTATAGTAAAATGTATGCATTCTACTTCACTAGGAAAGACTAGAATGGAGTATGATTGTTATCGCATTAGAACGAAGTGGAATTATATTCCATTAGAAACAGAATGGGATTCCATTGAATCAAATGAATAGAAATGTGATTAGAGGCATCTAAAATCTGCTTAGTAATATTTGCAAATGATGAGTACAAGGCCAGGCTGGGCCACCCAGCAGACCCTGTCTCAAAAATAATACCCAGAAGACTTTATGATTTATTTATTTATTTTAGCTTATTATTTTAGGTGTATGTATGTCCTTGAAGACCAATGATATTTGATCTTACAGAATTGGAGTTACAGACGGTTATGAGCCCCCATAACATGAGCACTGAGAACTAAACTCAAGTCTTCTGCAAGGCTACTATACACCTTTAACCACTGAGCCATCTTGCTGTCCGAAAGCTTTTCTAATTAAACATGGCTGTAGTGATGATTTTAATATTCATCTCTCTGTTAATTTCATACTCTATGTTTCTTTGTTTATTATATGAGCATAGACTGGCCCTGGTCATGGTGACACAATAAGAAAGTTCTTTTTAAATAAAAGGATGTTCATCCCAGTGTGAGCTTCATCTCCAATAAATGACCTGAAAAAGAACGAACTCAAGTCGTCCCTTCCATCCTTCTGGGACTTGTATGAGTTCAAACCTCAAACCTCAGGAAAGTCATAAGGTAACAGGTTCAGCTGAGTTGTCAACAAGCTTAAAGCCCAAATTCTCTTCCAGAACAGGCAATACATAGTGGCATGGAATTCTCAGCAAGAGAAGGGAACAAGTACCCAGGTGAGTTTCAGGCACTTGGTAAGCTTCAGTAAGATGGCCCTCCCTGAGCTCTTTCTTCCTGTAGTGCCCTATGCTGTCAGGTTCTGATGATCATGTGTCACATCCCTGCTTACAACAGGGTCAGCTGGGCTAAGGGCCCAGGAGGAGCCTGCCAACCCCCTCCACACCCCAACTCTGGAGCAACCCAGTTGAACTGCATCTAATACATGGCATGCTGTTGGGTGAGTTCGAAGGGAGGGTCCATGCTACCTGATCCCGATGGGGTGTTGCCACTGTGATCTCTGGTGGGGCCAGGATAGACACAGAAGCCATGAAGCAACTGGCAAAGTAAAATTTCCTTACTCCATTCGCAAAGGCGTCACTCTCTATGTGGCAACTGATCTTGAGATGTAAATTAGTAGATGAATCAACCAGACAGAGTACTAAATGAAGCAAATACATCTTAGAACTGTGGGCTCTTCTTTCAAGGGGCAGGTTAGACCCTTATCTCTGTCCACTCTTAATCACAAATGAATAGACTTATGGCCCTCTCTGTCAAGTGCTATTCCCCTGCAGCTCTGGGTCTAGCTTTTGAAGGCATCTGCATAAGAGAAAGTGCTTCCTGGGCATAGAATCTTGTCTTTCTTTAGACCTAAGAGGGCAGCATCTATGTTCTAAATGAAAACATGTACTGGAGCAGAAGGAAAAGACAATGAAAGGACTTTTATCTTCAACCTTGTACCATATCTGAAAAGCTTAAAGCATGTGTTTCTTGCAAACCATTGAGACCAGATGCCACATTTGTCTGCCTTTGCAGTAATATTCATTAAAATTTCTCTTCTGTCTGGATCGGAACATCACTCAGTGGGCAAAGTGTGTGGCATATAAGCATGGTTGGTAGAATTTTGATCTCCCAATACCCATGTAAGAGGTGGGTGGGTTTGATGGTCTGCATGTAATCCCAGCTTTCAGAGGCAGAGACAGGCAATTCCCAGAGCAAGTTGGCTGGCTCGACTGGCTAAGTGGCGAGCTGGGTGTTCAGACAGGACATTATGTCATAGTATTTGAAAGTGGAGAGAGACTAAGGAAGACATCTGAAGACTGCCTCCAGCCTCCACACACACTGAGGCACACACACGCACACACACGTACATACACACATTCATGCACACACATGCAGATCACACACATACCGATGCCACCCTGTGGGGTGTCACAGGAGGCCTCCCCTGCCCATTGTCTTTGTTGCTGAATCATATGATTAAGAACACTGCTAGTCTGCAATCTCTGCATCTCAGATGCAGAGGTATGAGTGTCAAATGAGTCCAAAATCATCTTCAGCTACACAGAGAGTTCTATGGTCAACCTGGGCTCCATGAGACCCTGTCTCAGAAGTCAAAACAAACAAACAAAAAAACAAAAAACAAAGCAAAAGTGAATGGAACAAACGTAGACCCAAGAGGCCTTTCTCAAGTCCTGAGTTAAAGGGCTTTTGTGAGTTAACTGGGAAACATTTTGTGAGAAACTGGTAAATTGAGGCAGTGTGTGGTGATAATGGTGTTGTGATGATGTGATTCCTACCCACCCCCACCTCACACTCACAGTCCCCCCACCCCCATCAATTGTCATCATCTGTGCTGGAGAAGGACTCTTTAGGATCAAGCAGCCCACACTGATATCCTAGTCACCCCAAGGCCACAGCTCACAGTCGTGTCCATGCTTGGTGGTGTACATTCTTGGTTTTAGATCAATGTCCTCTGGCATGTATCTCCTGTTTACATGATACAGAGTGGTGTCACCACCCTAAAAGTCCCTGCTGCTCCACCTGTTCACCCATCCCTCCCCACTCCTAGCAACCACTGATTTTTTTTATCACGTTTTTATAAAGCTGTTTCTTAGTGATGTGAACGTGTATGTAAATGGATAGGTGTCTCTGTCTTCAAAGGATGCATTTATTTTTGAGTGCCAGGAGGCAGAATATCATGGGGACATCAACAATAATCAAGGCTGCAAGGTGTGGCCCTGAGTGTCTGTTCTGTTATTCTCCTTAGTTGTGTATAGATCCAGTACTTTGCAAGAAGTTTTAAAATGGTTTCAGTAGTGGAACATAGTGCTTGCCCTGTGTTGGATTCGGGGAAGGGGGTGATTTATATGCAGGAGGTTGTTAGCACCAGTATTCTGTGTATGAGTTCAGGTCTGTGTGCAGTGCATGTGTTTATAGATATCTGCCTGGAAGCCAGAAGTTAGCTTAGATGTGGAGGCCTGATGTCAACCTCAGGCATCTTTGCTCATCATCAGGGCTAAGACAAACGCCTTTTGATTAGTGGCTGACACCTCTACCTCCATCCACAGAAAGTTTCTATCCACAATTCCAGTGCATAAGATCCAAACTGCTTACATAAAACACAGGCAGGGCCAAATGAGGACGAGAAAACAATTGCAAAGGCTTCTGCCTTTACAGGGGGAATTGCACTGTCAGCCACAGAGTAGGAAGGAAATCTGGATGGACTGAAGATTCTCTCTCTCTCTCTCTCTCTCTCTCTCTCTCTCTCTCTCTCTCTCTCTCTCTCTCCCTCCCTCCCTCCCTCTCCCCTCCCTCTAGGAGGAACTTCACACAGGAATCTGTATAGATGTGTTCAGTAGGTAAAAGACAAACATTTTAGGCACCTGTGCATGGCCCAGTGTAGCTTTGGTAATTATCATTCAGAGGTGACCAATGTGGACTCTAGGCCTGGCTCCATCATTTATCTGCTATGGAGTTTTAAAGACCACATGCTCACCTCTTCTTTGCTCTCTATTCCTCCTCTGTAAAAGAACGAGTGCCCACTTCAGTTCAAAGAGACAGAGACTCCTGAACTCTCCATATTCTCAGAAGAGGCTTGTCCTTTCAAGGGTTGATGAGGAACAATCAAGGCTGGGTTCTTTCTGAACCAGTTTTGTGGTGGTATACCTGGATTGATGCATGCCAGTCTTCCTGGCAGTCTGGCTGTGAAGCTACCTCATCTCCTCTACTGCAGCCTCTGGTCTGTAGCTTGCGTTCTCCCAGCCCCAGAGCAAAAGGTCAGGGGAGGACCAGACAGTTGGCAGCATCCGAAGCTCTCCCCACCCAGAGCCCCTACACAAAGGCTCTTAGCTTCACTCTTCTCAGCAACCTAGTCATCCTTTGCTGTGCTGAGACCGGCCTGGTACACCCCTGGGCCTATGTCCTCAGCTGAAGCACATCTCTTTCGTGTCCCCTCCCTACCACCATGGCATCTGGACACAACAAGCTTGCACAGCTACAACCTCACCTGCCAGGAAAATTACAATAGATAATAATTTTTTAAAAAAGATTCCTGATACCACCAGGGCTCCTGGCTTTCAATCCAATAGGAATGCAAACCCGAATCCCTTACATAATAACTTTTTCTTAAAAAGCCACGGGACTTGTGATGTCAGTGGGTAGTTCTGAGGGGCCAGGACTCATGGAACTCAGGGTACTACGTTTCCACATGCAATTCCAGTCATAATTACCATGAAATTATATAAGTGCAGATTACCCTGCCCTGCATGTCGTGTAAATAAATACATACCTGCTTTATGATAATGAACTGGAAAGGTGTGGCTCGCTAATCAGGAGGCACCAGAAATTTACCAGTGGGCTATCAGACCCACAACGTTCTCTCAGTGCCTCAAAAAGATGGCTGGAGCTGGTTGGTTTGAATCAGTCAAGGCCTTGGTGAGGCATCCTAAACTGGTCTGGTTTTCTTCTCTTTCCATCTTTGCTGTTTGACCCTTCAAAGTGTGGTTCTGTTAAGTTGGCAATTAATTAGAGCTCCTGAGAATGTATCTACTCAGGATCCACAGGCACCAAATCCCCAAAACTCATTGCTTTGTGTGACTCTGAGAAAATCTTCAGCACATCTGAGCCCCAGCTTCTTCCTCTGAGAAATAGGAATGATGCTGGGGATGATACTACGGCTTGGCAGCATATTTTCTCCCCAGGTCAGCAGGATTAGCTGAGGTGACCACAGGGACCCACTCTGTATAAACAAGTTCAGCTGTTATCGGCTGTGACTTCTCTATCAAGAGCTGGGTCTGACTCAGCTGAGTAAAAGCTCTGTCAAATCATAGACATCATCATGCTTTGTGGCTAGAGAATGACAGAAGAAATCCAGGACTGAGCTTTTGCCATCTTCTGAAGAGATTATAGGACTCTTTCCCTCCTGAAATAACTGATGTTTCAGCTGCGTGAGAGGGAGGAATTACACCCAGAGACTGACAAGCTGGGAGGGGCTGCTGAACCCTCGCCAGCAACTGGATAATCTGCCAGCCAGGACTTCCCTGACCAAGAAGACTCTCATCATGCAGTACAAATGCTTTTGACCCTGAATTCCAGCTGACTTCTACTTTATCCCAGATAGTGTCTCAGGATGCTTCCCGAGTGCTGGTTAGTCTACGGGGATACGGTGGAGAGACCCCAGCAACTTTCCATCAGTGTTAAGTCAGACTTGAAACTTCTAGGTTGGTTAAGCCTTAGAAGCAGAGCCTCAGCTCCCTGACGTGCCTGAGACCGCACCTCAACGAATACAAAGCTGCTTCCTGACTGATGACAGATTTATATTCCAAAGTGCCACAGAACTTGTAACCATAGTAACAAACAAAGCTATTACGTAAAATGGCCTTGCCATGTGAAAGCAATAATTACATTAAGCAGATGGGAGGAAGGAGGAGGAGGAGGCCTTATCAATGGGGAAGGCACTAGTAAATTGGACTGAAAAAAATAAAAAAGGACATTTTCCTAAATGACATGCAATTGGGGGAGGGGACTGGATTGCTAGGACGAAGCCTCAGCCTTGAAGTTGAGACCAGACCCCACCAGGTGGCAGTGTGCAGAAGTCAAGGTGACAACTCTGTGGAGGTTTACTAATTCTTGGAGGCTTGGTTTTAAAGCAGGGTGCCCTCTCCTGTCACCAGTTTGATGGAGGAATATTCCTGTCAACACTTAACAATGAGGAACTGGCCCCAACTTAGATTTTTTTTTTTATTCAAGAGGATGCTGGTTGAGAAACCTTTGCAATGAGCAGCTCGGGTAAGTGAAACCTCAGCAGGATGTTATCAGACCTTGGGCGGAGGAGATGGATCCTGGCTCACCTGCAATGAAAGTCTGAGTTTCTGTGGGCGCTCTCCCTCCAAGCCCTTGCTTCTGATGCTGCACTGCACTTCCCAATCACCTTGGCTGGTGTTATGAAAGCCTGCTCAGGGTCCCACACTCAGCATCTCTGATTTAATTGTATGTGGTATATAGAGAAGGCATTATGGGTGTTTAGCATTCTCATAGTCATTTCTAACTGCTAGTGCTTGGTTGGCTAGAATGCTGTTTCTTAAGGGAGGTCTAATACATATTATTATAATGTGGGCATGCCTGGGGGCAAAGGGAGTTGAGGACTAGCTTCTGCAGCAACTTTGTGTTCTTTATTTTTTTACAGTTCAAAAATAAAACCCAAGTAATAGAGAAAGTGCCACCCCAATGTTTACGGCTATTTTTGCAGTGGTGTCTTTGCCTCTAGAGAATTGGGAGTCAAGTAGTGCATCTTCCTGACCAGCTAGATCTCTTTCATGGGACTGAAAGGGTTAACACAATGCAGATGCATCTAGGAAGAATCTTAATATCTGTCTAGATGTTGTGTAATTTCAACCAATCAATCAAAGGACACCTTCAGGAACAGCCTTGGAAAAAATGTCAACTAAGCAAAAATGCCTGTCCTCCGTCCCTCCTCCTCCATCTCTGCTCTCCACCCAGTGGATGGAAAAACCTACCTTCCCTCCCTTCTATTTTAGATGTAAATATATTGGTGAGCAAAATACTGGGTTACTCAGAGCAACAAACAGCGTTTTCAGGGCTAATGCATGGGTTTTCCAATAGCCTTCATATCTGGAGCCCTCAGTATGTAGTATCTAGTGGACTGTGAGCTTTAGCTCACTTAATGGTTGCAGTATATCTGAGAGGGAGCCAGTATCATCTCTATTTGTCAGAAGAAAGAAACGGAGATTTCACGTGGCTCACTGTCTCGGGCTTGACCCCAGCATTAGTAACTGGTAGAGAAATGTCAGCTTTCCTTGCTGTAGCATAGACTCCCATCCTGCTCCCCTGCTTCTTTCCTGGCTTCTTAGAGCCAAAGGTCCCCTCCTGTCCCTCATAGGAGCCGCCAGCCATGTGAGCTTGTTTATATTTAAATTCAAAGTAATTAAAAGCCTGTGAAGTTTAAAGTCTGGTTCTTCAGCCATACTAACCTCATTCAAAGTATTCTATGGCCACAGTTGCTAGAGACTCCCATATTGCACAGGTCAGAAAGAAAATTTACATCACCATGGAAAGTTCTATAAGTAATTTGCTGAGTATGATGGTGTATGCCAATAAAGCCAGTATTTGGAAAGCAGAAGGCAGAAAGATTACAAATTTGAGTCTAACCTTGGCTACCTAGTAAAACTTTGAGAAGCTGTTTCAAAAACACCAACAGGTAAGGAAAGGGGAAGCAAACCTGACACATTTGACCTGAGTTTGTCTGTCCTCTGCCTCCTTGTGCATGTGGACTGGCACACAAACATGAACACACATGAAAAAGGGCACTGGAAGACACAGTGAATTTTCAGAAGAGAGAACAGCCTGGCACACGTGGTGCCTCCAACATCCTGCTCAGAACTCCAGTTGACTCTCATGCTGCTTCTGTGACTTGACCCTAGAGAGTAACTGCAGAGTGTTTAAGCGGGTTCTACACTCAAGCAAATATTTGTTCATATCCATTCCTTACCCAGGCTGCTGTTAACAAACGTCAACAAAGCTTGGAGGTGGCTTGGTTCTCTCCATAGCCTTAAAATAGGGCTGCATTTTCTATTTTCCTCTCGACTCTTGTGACACAGAAAGACAAAGAATGAGGTGGACCATTTAGCACCCTGAGATGAAAGGACAGCCCAGCCCCTGTCACATAGCTTTGGTGGTGGGGGTTATGCTGACTGTCTTTAAGAAGTACAGAACAATAAGGAGACTCAGCAGCCAGCATGGAATGCCCAGATGTTGGTCAGTTTTCTCCAGGCTCTTCAAAGAGAAGTGGGTGAGGAGGCTGGGGTAGAAGCGAGCCTCACACTGGCTCTCCTGGCTCTACAAACTGCTGGTGGCTCAGGAGCTCCAAGTGACTTTCCAGAGAGTTGACATGAAGACTGTGGAGTCAGTGGTGGGCTTCTGGGTCTATACCAAGACTCACAGCTTGAGTTTGACAGAGTTCAGGGTGGTAGGCTTCTGAGCTCACCTTCTCTCCCTAGCTCAGGAGCCAGGACAGAGCTTGGTGGACCTCATGGAGAGAGGCATCTGCAGGCAGACAATCCTAGAGCTTGGTGACAGACAGATAGCCTTGCATGGCCTTTGCTGGGCATTAGTTCTTCAAATTAAACTTGTTTCTGGTATTAAATCTTGCCAATGGTGTGACCACTCTGTAAATTTGGTAAAACTCGTTAAATCGTACATTTATGCATGTGGGTTTTTCGGTATATAAATTGTGCCTCTGGAAAGTTGCACTGAAAAATTTAAATCACATCCCTTAATGGATCATGTAAGTATCTCTCTGGAGTCTAGACGGTGTGCCAGGCTGCACCTTAAGCAAAATAATGGACAGTTTTCAAGGCTTATTTTCCCTGCCCAGTCTCTGTGATCTTCTTCCTAAGAGCTTACCAAAACCTTCTTTATCCAGTGTGGCTTTCCAGATAAATATGCAATGTTTTACTGTAGAGTGGGGAAGGAGGCCATTGCCCTGAATCAACTCTTTTCTTATATTTGTATTTTAAATTGGTCTCTGTTTGCAAGATGATTTGTTTAATCCCCATGCAAGAGAGTTAAACTCTTAAAAGAATACATAGAGGAATGGAGTTGAAAGAGCTGGGTTTTCCCTCCAAGAACCTAGAAGCCACAACAGGAATGCAACCATCTATTGTCTGTCAGTAAAATCAGATCAGCCGCCTGGTGATGATGAAAGACTGGGTTGGCTCTGTGTTCTTAGGCACAGTCCCATGGCTTTGGGAGCAGAGAGTATACTGCAAGACTGGTCCAGCTGTGCCACCCATCTGGTAGTGAATACATACTCTAGGAACAGAGCTTGGAGCTTGTTGTTGTCTTAAAGACAGCTGGGCATTCATAAAGGCAGTATGTATAAGGCTGGGGATGTAGCTTAACTGAGTGTGTTTGACTATCATGCAAAAAGCCCAGCACCATTTTAACCAGTGACATTATAGTATACACCTGAATCTCTAGCGCTCAAGAAGTAGAGGTGGATGGATCAGAAATTTATGGTAACTCTGGCTACACAGCAAGTTTGGGGGCATTCGTGGATATATGAAACCCTCTCCCAAATAATGCTTATATTTCTTTATTTCATATTACACACATAAGTGCTTTTACTGAGTTGTGTGTATGTACACCACATAAGGGTGTGCAGTACTGATGGAAGTCAGAAGAGGGAGTTGGATCCCTAGAACAGGAGTTATAGACGGTTGTGAGTTACTATGTAGATGCTAGGAACTGAGCCCAGGTCCTCTGCAAGAGCATCAAGTGCTCTTAACCTCTGACCTATCTCTCCAGCTTCTAAAATATTTTTTTAATGAAGAAACAGAAAGATCTTCTGTGTATATAGACTCATGATTGTTGACATGACTAAAAAGCCAGAAGTAAACATGGTTAGTTACCAGTGTCACTCGTAATAACTGTTAAAAGCATCTCTGTGGGGCTTATTTGTTTAACCCCTGGGCAAGGGATTTAAAACCTTAAAGAGAGACAGACAGGGGGAGTTGAAGATGATGAGTTTTCCCTCCATGATAGAAATCAAGGACCTGATCCTACAAGTTGTTTTCTGAGTTTCCAGGCACACTGTGATCTACATATCCCCATCCACACACAGATACATACATGTAAACTGTAAAACTAATTAATTACAAAAAGCATTTATATTGGTAAATTGCTTACATGTAAACATGAGACCCTGAGTCCAAGCCCTCCAGGAATCCATATAGAAAAGCCAGGCCCCGTGGCCCTTGCTTGTAATTGAAATGGTGGGAGGTGGAGATGATCAGACCCGTGGGTCTCACTAGCCGGTTAGCCTAGCATGTTTAGTTATCTGCTTACTGTTGCTAATATGTATCTGCAGTGGTAGCACAGATGGTTGTCACCTACCTGTCCAATGGCAGAGCAGAGTGCAGGCTGCTAAGCTACTGGCCTGGAGTTAATATTCATATCTTAGAGACAGCTGCTCCCAAGGCTGATGGCCTGACTTTGACCTGAGGCACCTACATGGTGGAAATTTAAGGACCTGTTTCTGCAAGTTGATCTCTGACCCTCCAGGTGCATGATGGTCTGCACCTCCTCTCCATACGAAAATCCATAAATGTAAAATGTAAAACTAATTAATTATAATCTTTACATCTTCAGTTTAAAACATGAGATGTAGCCTGGGGATGGCTTAATGGGCAAGGCACCTGTCACCCAAGTGCAAAACCTTGAGTTTGGATCACCACAAACCACATAAAGCTACATACAGTATTGGACATTTGTAATCCCAGTGCTCCTACCATGAGATGGGAGGCAGAGACATACTCTCCAGATGCTTGAGGGCCAGCTAGCCTGGTGGATGCAGCAAAGAACAAGAAACCCTTCCTCAAACAAACTTAAAAATGGGGACTAACACCTGAGGGTCCCCTTATCCCCCAACACATGCCATGAATGGATGTGCCCTCGCTCATAGACACAAACACACCATAGAGCTTTCTAGAAGTCAAAAATGTTAAGATCCAGAGTTCATTTCCACAGTGATTCAGAGAAAATAGATAGAAAATATCAACACTGAGGCTGTGGACCTTCCCATTCGTCTCAGAAGCTCAAGGATCCAGAGCGTTCAATACAGCCCAGAGTGTAATCATTTGTTGGTAATAACCCAGGCCTTGTTTTGCCTCATGGATCCCACTCCAGAGCCGGACATCCCATGGACAGAATCACCTCTTGCTTTTTATTGGCATGTTGTGATGTGATGGCTGCACACCGCTGGGAAACCCTTTCATTTTTTCCCCATTTGCAACTCAATTATGAGGCTGAAGGGCAAACATAGATTTTTCCACAGGAAGCTGGCTCCTCCAGGTTTCTTGATGGGTAGATTCCTGCATCACCTCTGCCATGAACGCTTGGCTACTCCTAAGAGACAAAAACACTCAAACTGAAATAAAGAAGGGAAATAAATAAATAAATAATAATAACAGCACATTCCAAGTCGATTCACAGAAAAGCAGAAGGCACGCTGAATCTCGGCCTTTCACCCCCGCCTGGCCAGGAGGTGCTAGGAATCTAACCAGAAGCTGAGACTTCAGGTGGTGGCAAGACCTCTGAATTAGGAGCCAGAAATTCAAACCAAGGGTTCTGTTGCCAAACCTGATTGACCACCCTCACCCTTACCCTCTATTCCAATCTCTATCTCATGAGGAAAAGTGGCCTGGCTTCTGTTGCAGTAAATCTCCAGCCCCAATAAGCCTGTGCAAAGAACACACAGCTCATTTACAATATTTATAAGCTGCACACCTAGATTGGGCAGATTCTCCACTACACTGCTCTATTCCCAGCTACGAGATCCCCTGCTGCTTAAGGCTTCTCCAGGCCACGTGGTTCTGTTCCATCTTCCTTCCTTCCTTCCTTCCTTCCTTCCTTCCTTCCTTCCTTCCTTCCTTCCTTCCCTCCCTTCCTCCCTCCCTCCTTCCTCCCTTCCTCCCTCCCTCCCTCCCTCCCTCTCCCCTTCTCTCTTTCTCTCAAAAACCTCCAGCCCCACCTTTCCCTTCCACTGCCCAATTACACGCTCTAACTTTTATTTGACCAGTTAGAATGGGGAGAAGATTCACATGAAATCACCTGAGTATGCAATCCACTCCTCAGGGGCAGCTCCTCTTGAGGAAGCAGAATTAGCATCAAAATAGCACCAGGACAATCCACAACAGGCTTCACCCAGGCATCCTTTATAAAGACTCTGTGACTATTTCCTGCATATTTTCTCAAAGTGGCTCTGTTTCAGTGTAATTGGTGCAGTGGAGGCTAAGCAGGAGAGGAATTGACTTTTTCTGCTAGCCACCAAGGTTCTAGGATCCTGTCCCCAGGGATGGCGGTGATCGTGGGGAATTGGTAAGATCTTTTAGTTTTAGCTGAGCATTTTGGCCTTGGACTATTGGAGATCACCAGTAGGAAGGCTGCAGTGGACCCCAAGGCAGGTAGAATCTCAGGACTTACTGGCCCAGTCCATCCTGATATAGGATCAGGGATGAGCCATACAATAAGTCCCCCTCCCCAGCACACATGCCTTGGTAACCTGGAGAAAGAGAGGGTTACATACAGGACAGTGGACTCTCGGGACGATTCAGCTTGCCTTGAGATGAACGTTATGGGAAGACTCCTTTCCCTCTCTTTCCCAAGGAGGTTCACCATGGAGGGATAACAGTCTAGACAGACACACAAAGCTGCAAGGACAGCACAACACCTACCTGGCTGTGTGTAGGGGAATGTGGGGCAATGTGCATTCTTTACCTGAAGCCCTGGGTTATCTGTCTATTGTAACCTTGGATCTCTCTGGGGGAAATAAGAAATAAAAAATAAAGGACCATGGAGATAGCTCAGTTGATAAGATGCTTGCCATACAAACATGAAGACCTGAGTCCAAGCCTGAGAACCAGGAGGCCCTTGATCCTGTGGAGGTTTAATACCCCAGCCCAAGGGGATGCTAAAGTAGTGGGGTGAGAATGGGGGTGGGGTGGGGGTAGGAGAGCACCAATCATAGAGGCAAAGGGGAGGGGAGATAGGATGGAGGGGTTACAGAGGGGGAATCGGGAAGGGGGACAACATTTGAAATGTAAATAAATAAAATAACCAATAAAAAAAATAAAAAAAATGTTTTTAAAAGCAGATAGTCATGGTGTGCACCTGTAACCCTGGAAACCGGGGACTTAAGGACCCTGGAGTTCACTGGCCAGCAGGAGTAGCTTACTTTACAAGTTCCACATCAGTGAGAGACCCTGTCTTCAAAAAGAGGTGGATTGCACTGAGGAACAACACCCAAGATTGTTCTCTGTCCTCCACAAGCATATACACACATGTTCAACCATATGCATCCACACACCCACACACACCAACATGTGTTCACTCCTACACACACAAACACACACACACACACACACACACACACACACACAGAGAGACACACACACACGCCACTAGAAATAAAAACAAATAAAAATTAGATTTTTAAAAGCAATATTGTAAAAGAATTCTCATCATTAGTACACCAGGCAGCACACTGGGTCTAGTTGCCCCAGTTCGTGGCATCTGGCACAGTTTCTGGTTGGCAGAACCAAGCTTGCTGTATGAGTGATAAGCTCAGTGTTCAGCCTGCATTCCTGGGGACAGTAACGACGGGGAGACCACTGTGGAAATGAATATTGAATCCAAAGTGTTATAACTGAAACCTCTGGAGAAAATTCTTCCTGAAGAATGCGGGACTTCAGTACAGCTGAAAATAGGGACGGCTCTCCTGGCTTTTCCCATTTATTGTAGCTTCCCAAGGCCTATTTTTAGCAGCAATAATAGTGCCTCCTACCCCTGCACTCATTTTCCACTGATTTTAAAATCTGGTATTATCCTTCTCCAGTCTCTCCAAAGGTATCTTCTCTCTCCACACTGTTTGTACTGCTGGGACTGGGGTGGGTAATAGGACAGTTTCTAAGAGAAGGGCATGCTTAGTATTTGTATTCTAATTTAATTAGTATTTTGTTGTTGTTGTTGTTGTTTTTCTCTGAGTTTATTCTGAGCCAAGAGAAAACATGTTCACATGAAGGTAATAGCTGAACAAGATCTCTAGATAGCCCACAACCCTCCACATGCATCTACCCCACACAGGCCAAGGGACCTGTGTGCAAAGCTGAGCATTCTTTAGAGCTGTCCCTGAGTCAGGAATAGGCTTCACCAAGGCAGACCAGGGGGAAACTCTACTGAGAAGACATATGTGAGTTTTGGAAGTAGCCACAGAATACATGTAGCCATGCATGTCAGAGTGAAGGTAGGGAGCTCAAGCATCTGGGCAGAAAGCAGGCAAAGGTTCAAGGTCAGAATCAAGTATTCCAGAATAAAGGAGTCCAGGGAATGAATCCTGAAAGGACCACCATATTCACTATTGGGCTTGGGTGAGGTTTCTGACTACAGAGCTGGTCACTGTGGGATTTTGGCCCTCGAGTTCTCAACACACTGCTATTAACTGCAGTAGCTTCACAAGAACCTCTACACAAAATGATGGGTTTGCCAACTGACGTGCGATATTGTATGTAGTGTGTGCAGTTATGTCTTTTGGCTACAAGAAATGTTAAATATCTTGAAACAGCACTCAAAACACCCATCTCTTATCCTCACCCCTCATTCTATCAAGAGATGGCTTTGTCACAACTTGACCTCCCACAGTTTATAAGGAACCTTCAGGCCAAGTTTTAAGACGAGATTTCCATGTATGAGCACTTATAAAGAATTAACATGTTAGCCCAGAGTATTGGAGGGCTGGAGAAGTAGCTCGGTTGAGAAAGTGCTTGCTTCCGGAAGGCCTAAGGATCTGAGTCCACTCCATAGAACAAACTGAGTGTTTCAGCACATGCTTCTTTATGATCCTGGCACTGGGGAGGTGGACACTGGTGGATCCTTAGGGTTTGCTAGTCAACCAGCCAAGCCCAATTGGCCAGCCCCAGGCTAGCAAGAGACATGTCTCAATAAACACGCTATTGTTAGAGATCCCAGACATCAACCTCTGACCTTCATAGACATATGTGCACACACAGAGACACACAGACACACACAGAGAGAGACATGCACACAAATGAATAATAAAATATCTTGATGTAAAATCAAAACATTAATTCTGATTAACCAAAGTAAATGCTTATGATACCCCTGCCTTGGGGAGCTCCTGAGATAGCTACCTGTCAAGCATCTGATTCGGCTAGTGCTTTTTACTACATTCACTGGCTACGCTGCAGTCAGTCATGTGTTGTCTCTGAGATGGTCTAGTTCTTCCTGGCACTATCAAGGGAATAACAGCGAGCACAAAGTGGTGAAAAAGAGACTGCAGACACAAAAGTCAGAAGGATGGTGGGCGGGGTTCCTTAATAATGGTCATGGCCACCTCCCTGCCAGCTGGATTTCCCATGCAGATGTTTGGGTTGAGAATTTTGACATGAGCTGCAGAATCCCCAGACCTTGTTTGAAAGAAAAGTCACATTTACAAAAAAGATCCGTGAACATGCATTTGGTTGTTGGTGCTTTGTGTTAATTACATCTGAATAGAGAGTCGGTGATAATTCACCAGACCAGTCCCTGGTAGTTAATTTTGTTCTATCCAGGGAAAGATTCTGCTGGGTCTATGAGCAGCTACGGTGCAATTAGACAGCAAGAAGGTTTTTGTCCGTTGCTATTGATTAGTATTTACTTTAAAAAGAGTAAAAGCTATTCCCTCGTGCTGCTGCTGCCTAATCTGTCACACACACAAAAAAAGGCTACGAGTTTCAGAGACACACAGCAAGCATGTTCATATGTTATGAAGCCCCCTAAAAGAGTCCAGTAGGAAAAAAAGTCTCCCCAACTGGTTTTAATGATGCTCAAATAAAAGGCAGAAACCACAGCCAAGATCTCATTAAAAGAAGTCTTTTTGTAGATTTGCTTATTTATTTATGAAACACCTCTGAAATATTTATAAGTGCTTCCCTGATATTTGTCTGGAAATTCATGTTACGGTTTCTTTAGTGGAGGGGGGGGGATAGAAGAGAGACTGTGGGTTGGAAGAAAAAGGCAATTTTTATACCTTTTCCCCCTAGTAGCAGGAAATAGGTGTGGGAGGTTATACCAAAATGTCACTAGGGGGTGCCCCAAGAACCAGGCAGCCACAAACTTGCTCAGCACAGGTGACCCAACTTGCCTGAGTCTCTTCAGCAGAAGCCAGAGCCAGCCGTCACCCGTGCTCTGTTTAATTTTCCTGACAGAACCGGGGCAGATCCAGGCGCACCGCGGCCTCCATGGCTTCCTTCTCTTTTAAAGCTATTTATTAATTGAAATAATAGTTACGCTCCCCCTCGCCCCAGAACCACTTTCATCTGCTTAGCAGCCGCTTCCCACGAAACACAAAGGAGCGCAGAGATGACACGCGTGTCTTAATTAACCGTCGAACACCTTATAGAGCAGCTGTCATAGTTCCCGGCACTTGAAAGAAAGCTCTGTGGTCCCCACTTGAAAAATATAAAAAAACGGAAACAACACATACGTGACGGGGAAAGATGATCTAATGAGCTGTCTGGTATGTCTTAACAATTGTAATTTTTTAAGATTTATTTTTGGTTTTCTTGATTATGTGTGTGTGAGAGTAGCATTGGATCCCCTGGAACTGTGGTTGCAGGTGGATGTGAGCCACCATGTGGATGCTGGGAATCAAACTCAGGTCCTCTGCAAGAGTACCAAGTGCTTTAAACTACTGAGCCATTTCCTCAGCCCCAGCATTTCCCTCCTCAAAATCGGGGTACTTAGCATCCACCAAGCAGTACAAACTAGGGACTGGGCTGCTCAAAAGAAAACTAGGGAATTTACATGTCCCCTTACTGTCTAAAGGTCCCTTGGTTGCCTTGTGGCTCTGGGAAGTGATCCAAGATTAGGGGTGCTAACTGAATTAAGACTGCTTAGCATTTTAAGGAAGAGCAAAGACTGATAACTGATTTTTAAAAACTAAGATAATCCCATATGGCTCTGCCCCATGGATGTCAGTGTGTACCACTCCTGACTTGACCTGTCTATGCATGAATGCATCTCAGTCTCGACACTGCTGGCCTCCTGAAGATCGAGGGGCTTTTCGTGTGTGTTTAGGGCTTGCATTCGCTTGCTCTTCTGAGCCCTCCTCATATCTCTGCACTGGTCTTGGCTATTCCAAAGCATATCATCACTGTGTTTCTTGACTGACACAGGATTGTTTCTCCTGAGCCCCACCTGCCCTATCTTTAATTGCCACTATAGAACAGCTGCTGTGCTCACGTGAGAGCAAATCATACATCGCTTGAACACTGACACCCTGGAATTTGATGCAAGATTTCTTTCACTCCGTCCATGTAGCTCTCTTCTTCCTATGGCCTATATAGCCTGTAGAAGAATAAACCAGACACTGGCTGTTGTATTGAAAAAGAACACATAATGTGTACAAACTTTTCTATGTGTGAGGAAGGATTGGCACTGCTGGACCACCGCAGTCACCCACCATTTTAATACCTGTCTCCTGACTTATGTTATGCTTTCCTCAGCCTCTGAATGTGTTCATACATGTCTAAACTCCCATCTTGCCATCACTGAGTCTACCTTCTTCACTGAAAGCTTCTATGCCACCAAGAAAACAGTGTCGAAGGCAAAGGAAATAGTATCTTCTACCCACAATGCATCTGAAACCCCAGCATGTCCCAGGGTTGGGGAGAGGTTCTCTACCTATATCACCAGGATGAAACTTACAAGGGAAAGACTTCTACCAAAATCCAAGATAAATCTGAGAAGGATTTAACATTTGGTTTGTTTCGAATATTATGTTACTGCAGATACATCGTGTCTGTACTTTAAAGACATCATCTGTGTCCAGTGACTACCTGGTTGACTCCTCATGTAAAACACAAGTGTGGTCTTTCACTCAAAGCCAGAGTCAAAACCAGGGATGCATTCAGCACAATTATTAATGAATGTGCATTGTTTTTAGGAAAATAAAATACTTCATAGATTACTGTATAGACACTCAGAATGAACCTCCACAAGCTGGCCAAGCCAGTGGGACAGCAGGACATTTTTCCAACAGGGTTTTGCACAGGACATTTTAACTCATTAGGAGATACTGTAGTCCTCATTGCCACCTCATTTAAGTGTCTGTTATGCTCCAAACTTTTAAGGATCGATCTTCTTCTATTTTGCATAATTCTAAACTCATGGTCCCTGGGAGGGTAATCACCCTTGTAATAACCATCGTGTTTCTGTTTATTCCAAATAATGTATGCACTCCTCTGTGCCTTTGCATGGGGATGGTCTGATGCATTCAGCATTTGCCTCTTGGAAAAAGAGTTGGGGGGGGGAATAACTCTGGAAAATCAGTCCTCTATAGTGTACCTGGGGTTTAGGGAGGCTATGGAAGCAGATGTAAAGTGGACAGAACCAAGACCCCAAGACTGACCAAATAATAGCGTGCAAGGAGCCTCCAGAATATATTTCCTACAAAGTTGTGTGCCAATTGGCCAATGGGATCCTGACATGCAGTCAGCAGTAGAAGAATCATTCTCTCCAGCCCTGCCAATGGATCCTTAGGATGGCAGTTGTGCATCACGGTGAGGAAAGGCAAGAGCTGGCCTTCTCTTGCAGTTAGCCTCCTGTTTCTGGGTACATTGTCCCTGCTGAGGTCAGAGTCACTCTTGTCTTCTCTTTGGACACTCCAGAACAATTAAAATGAACATGAGGTCTTGGATAGGCGCGTGCTGAGTGTTTATGAACTTGATTTTACTGAAATGCAAGGGAGCACTTGATAACTTGAAGAAGAAAGATTGAGACAGTGTCCCCTCCACACAGAGGAAGGCATCTACTCCACCAAGTGCCTTGACTCATCCTACTTTCTCTCCACGGTTTGTTCTCTCTGTCTCTCTCTCTCTCTCTCTCTCTCTCTCTCTCTCTCTCTCTCTCTCTCTCTCTCTCTCTCTCCCCTCTCTCCTCTCTCCTCTCTCCTCTCTCCTCTCTCCTTTCTGTCTCTCTCTCTCACCTCCAACCTTATTTTTTGTAGATTAAAAAAGTATTATTTTTTCAATTAGGATATACAAGAAACTTGAACCAGAGTTGAAGCACACACTTGCCCTGAGTCAGAGTCTTCCACAGGCTGCCATAGAAGCAAAGGAAAGGGGTTGGGGAATGTGGATCAGTTGGTAAGGTGCTTGCTTCCAGAACTGCATGAGCCAGGGGTGGCAGCTCATGTAATCCCAGCACGTGGGAGGTAGAAGCAGGAGGATCAGAAATTCAAGGTCTGTCTCAGCTATACAGCAGGTTCAAGCCCCCCATGTACTGCATGAAATCTTATGTAAAAAAAAAGGAGGAAAGAAGAGAGAAAGAAGAGAAGGAAAAGGAGGACTTAGATGAAAAGGAAGAGAAAAGAAGAAATCTTCTGTTCAGAGGTAAAGCCAGGTAAAGTGTCATAGACACTTCTTCACTCTGAATTCAGTGACATCACTCATCCATGGTGGGAATATTTGTGTACCTGTGACACAGAAATGGCAAAGATTACAAATCAAGCTCCTTTCCTCTCAGGTAACCATTAAGTGTTGACTAGCATATCTTTCCTTTCTCTTTCTTTCTGTGATGACTACTACTGACCACCACCATGGCAGGATCTAGCATCACCATGGAAACAAGCTTCTAGATATGTCTATAAGGGACTTTCTAGAGGTTAACCAAGGTGGGAAAAGACAGCCAGAATGGGGCAGCGCCATCCCAAGGGCTTATATCCTACATTGAGTAAGGGCAAAGTGAGCTGAGCCTTAGTATTCATCTCTATAACTGACTGTGCTGCCGCCGCTGTGCACTCCCCACCATGATGGACCTTTGAACTTGGAGCCAAACAGACTCTTCCTTTTTAGTTCCTCTTGCCAGATATTTTGTCAGAGCAATGACAAAAGCAACCCTGTCCCTGTTCCTCTTCTAGAAAAAGGCTAACACTTTCTTCTAACTATACTGTACCTAGAAAATACCCAAGACAGAGTTTCAGTAAGAACAGAGTGAGCCTGGTTCTTATTGCAGCCTGCAGCTAAGTTCAGAACAGCAGACTTAGGTAGGAGGCTTGGGTGTTGTACTATCCCCATGTGTAAAGGAGATTCTCTTCTGTGTCTGAGATAAAAGTACAGGAAGCTGACCACAGTACAGAACCACCTGATAAGCATCCAGCTATGCTGAGGTGACCTTTGCCTAATCTTAAAACTGAGGTGAGCAAGCACTTGTCAGAATCTCCAAAATTCTGACCTTATCTAACTATATGACACCGTAAGGATGACCAGACCAGAGTGGTGTGTGTGTGTGTGTGTGTGTGTGTGTGTGTGTGTGTATAATATATATAGTTCTTTGTGTTGATAAATCAGTGGGTCAAGTGCTGGCTATGCAAGCATAAGGGCTTTAGTTCAGATCCCCAGTACCCATAGAAAAACCTGGATATAGTAATGTGTGTGCGTGTGTGCGTGTGTGTGTGTGTGTGTGTGTGTGTGTGTGTGTGAGAGAGAGAGAGAGAGAGAGAGAGAGAGAGAGAGAGAGAGAGAGTAAAACCTCAGCTCTAGAGGATCCCTGAAACACCTCAGCTCTAGAGGATCCCTGAAACTCACTGGACATCCAGCCTAGCCAAATCAACACGCTCCATGTGAGAGACCCTGTCTCAAAAAATAAGATAGAGGTCTACTTAGGACGATAATAATGTCAGGCTCTGACATCCCTTTTTCATGAGCACATGCAGGTGCACACACATGCACTCAAAACGCTCACACACACTTAAAAAATAAAAAAATATTTAAAGCATATTAAAAACTGAAAATTGTGGAAAGAATGAGTTTAAATAGCGTGCCAACAAGTTGCTGTGATTCAGGGTTACGTCTGGGGTAGCCTCATTCATATTTCTCAAACAGTGGCATAGGAGAGTCTGACTCATTCTTGTTGATTAGTCTCCTGGTTCCCAGGCAATGAGCCCCTGTGTCTTACTGATCACTCAGAGGGGTGCCAGGAAATATTTAAACAGTGGAGGAAAACAGTGATTCTTGACATCTGTCAGACTCATATGAACCCCTAGCTCAAGGAGCTCACAGTTTCACTACCAAGATCCTCCACATTCAGTGATATCATAACAGTGCAAAAACTGGGATTTTCGGCAATCACTGTAATGTCAAATGGGACATCAAAAATATCAGTATGGAATAGGAAATTCGGTGTGGGTTTCCAATGTGATGCCAAGGTCTAAAAAGTTGTATGGTACCCACCAGGCACATGTGTCTTGTTAGTAGGTACTTGTGACTATTTAACAATAAATTGGAAGAGGAATTTCTTTTAGTTTATATATGTTAATTTTTGAAAAACCTATTAAATTGGGGGATATAAACAGTATGTTAATATAAAAAAAATAAGTGTTTCTTTAGGATATGTAGGTTGTAAAAACAGACAAATAAAAACAACTGAATCATGAAGAATATCATGAATCAAAAAAAATGTAAATTTTCCAGTAAGACAGGAAATCCGTGTTCATTGTGGAGTAAAAAGCATGAAGAGTAGTTTTGTATGTGTACCCCATGTAGGCATGATTTTTATGTCAAACATGCAATGGGCATACATGTATACATGAGTTTTTTCTGACCTAAGGGAAGAAGACAGGAAAAATTTTAGCATGTAGTGGATACCATGGTCATATATCTACCCCCCCCAAAAAAAAACCTGTGTGGAAGTGTACGTGTGTCTTGTGTGGAGTGTTGGAGGTCATATCATATATCTGTAGTAAATGACTCCATCTGTCTCAAGAAGATTAAGCCTCAGTTACCAGCACACTGGTCTATTCTGACAGCAGTATTAAAATAGCCAGCCATGTGCTTCAACATAAATCTAGAAGGTGTCATTTTCTGATGCTTGTGACAATCATGTGTCTTATAGGCTCCTCCTGTCCCTTATCTGCCTGTGTTAACCATTTTGTGGCTGGGCTTCATAGACTTGTTAGCAGGTGTGTGTGTGTGTGTGTGTGTGTGTGTGTGTGTCTGTAGTGTATGTGTGTGTGTTGTATTAACACCTGAGTGCAGTTGTATGTTCCTGTGTGCACTTGTGCAGAGACCAGATGAGATGTCTCTCATTGCTGATCTATCACTCTCTGCTTCATTCCTTGAGACAGGGTCCCTGGCTGTATCTGAAGCTAGGCTGGAGGGAGCCAAGCGAGCCTCAGCAATCCTTCAGCCTTCACCATCTACAGCACTGGGGTTATAGGGGTGTGTGTGTGTGTGTGTGTGTGTGTGTGTGTGTGTGTGTGTGTGTGTTTCTGTGTGGGAACTGGGATTCAAACCCATGTCGTTATGCTTGTGCAGCTGTCTCTTCGCACTCACAGTAGACACTGAAATATTATCTTCCCTTGAAGGTATAACAGTATCACCTCCCTTTAAAACATTCTGCTTCTCTAATTAGAAATGGCCTTTTAAAACTTGAACTTTGTAGTTTGTACCCAACCAAGTTAAAATGTGACAGGTAAAGTCCATTGTACTATGGCTGTGAGGATGTGTGCTCTTCAGGACCCTCATTAGTAAAGAAAACCACCTAGACAAGGTGCTTTTCATTCATACCAATGCCAATGTTGTTCATTGGGGAAATGACTACAGTGATATTCCAGAGACTGTCCTTCACTGGTCTTTGCGTAGGGAGAAGCAAGTTCCAAGTTGGAAGCCAGCCTGACTGATCTGCTGTCAGCCTCCTATATTAGCTGGATTAGGGAGTCCTTAACAACCTCTCAAAAAGAGTTTGACTTTGTGGCCTGACATTTGTAAAGTGGATATTCTGCACACACATTCCCCAGATTTTGTTGACTGAGAGATTACCCAAACTCTTTCCCGATAAAGCCCTATTTAATCTGGGCTTACTTGGTCTTGTGTTTAGTCTGATGTGTGGGGACTCGCTGTGGGTAGGAACCTGAGTCGTGCTCTTCAGAGGTTCTCTATTGACGTCCCTGCCGGTGCAATGCTCAGGGGTGATCGTTGTCGATGCTCAGGCTCAGGCGTGTCAACCTAACTTGAAGGCAGTACCTCAGAAGCTGTGCAGCTGAGGACCACTGACTTAAGCTGCTCAGGAAACTCCCTGTCTGAGTTGCTTACCTTTTACTACTAACTTTTCACCTACTTACTACCCTGGATTTCCCCTCTTTCCTCCTCATAAATGTAGTGGTCATGTCGTTTCCCACCTACATGTGTGCATCAATAAGATAAGAACAGTGATGGCCCATGTCTAGACAGGTCATGTGAGTTGGGTGATCTTGAGAGTCTACTTTTGGTGGGTCCAGGAAGCCATATGTTAAGTCCCTTGTCCCATTCCACCCCCCCCATGTGTGTGTGTGTGTGTGTGTGTGTGTGTGTGTGTGTGTGTGTGTAGGTGGGGATGAATGTGGCATATGGACAAAAAGTGTTTATTGCCCAGAGATGGTCCTTGTTTCTCTAGGGAGGATCTGGATCCTGCCTGAGTCCAGTGTTAATTTATTGATTTGTGAAAGGCCAATTCTTGGGGGAAAGTTTGTTGAATCTTAGTAGAAGCTCTAGGGACTACCTAAAATGGGCATATCTTACCTCTAATTCCCCTCCAGCTCCCTGAAAACTGTAGGCTAGAGAGACCTCTGCACAGGGTCTTTGAGCATTTTCTCTTGGAGCACTTCACAGGACCAAACAAAACCAGTAAGTGCCGGCTTACTTTCACCGAAGTTCTACCCTACTCAGTCAACCCCAGAGAAGCTGGGATACACAGAGAGAGCTAGCTGTTTGGTTTAGTTCTAATCCCCAAACCTAGAACTAAGCCTGCACTAGTATTGAACAGAAGGCTCTAGTGCCTGGAGATTATCGACCTCACATGCTTGTTCTTCAGAGTTGTCAGAATTCAGTTTTAATCTAAGCACTATCATTTACCTGGACATAGCTTCCTCTGCTTCAGGCTGGGAAGTATGCATGATGATCTTATGTCATGCTGCTCTTATGTATAGATGAATTTGTGCGAGAAAAATGCCCAGCACACTGGAGATGCCCAGTTTTCTCGGCTTCTACTTCAGATCCCACTTTGACATTTGAAATACTCTAGGAAAAGAGAAGAAATTGGAAGGGCTGAGAGAAACATTTGGTCCTGGTTCTGCCTACACACAGGCCTCTTCCATCTTTCTCTTTCTGTCTTTCTCTTGGGCAGAGTTTCATGTTGCCCTCTTGCCTGACTCGGTGACGTAAGTGGAAGCTGGTGAACACCGAAATGAATGAATTAGGGCTAAGAGGTCTAGCTGTCAGCACTTACTGGGGGAGACTGACCCTACACAAGACTCAGCTGCTTCCAGCATGAGAGGAATCTCTTGACAGACATTTTCTGGATTCCTTCCTTCAAATACAAATTCATAACAATTTTGAAGAAAGGGCATGGATCATTTGGAAATGCAAATTCCCAAGGATGAGGGCCAAGGGATGGCGAGATGGCTCAGGCAAGCATGAGGACATGTTCTCAATCCTCTAAAGGTCACAACACATTTAATGTATTACATTAAGAAATGTAATACAGTATGACGTGTGCTTGTACACCAGTTGCTGAGCACACAGAGACAGGAAGATCCCTGGGGATCACTGGCAACCTAGCCTAGTCTGCTTGTAGAGTTCCAGGTCAGAGAGACAGTGGTCTCAAACAATAAGCTGGGTGGTTTCTGATCAATGACACTACGATTTTCTTCTGGCTGCCACATGTACATGTACATATGTGCATGCACACACAGAGAATCACATGAACATACACATCCATGCTATTTTATAGAGTTCTTTGTTTTATGTATATGAGTGTTTTGTCTTCGTTTATGTATGTATGCCATGTATGTATGCCATGTGCAAGCCTAGTTTCCTAGGAGGTCAGAGGAGGCCATTGAGTTTCCTGGAACTAGACTGGCAGATGGTTGGGAATGGCCTGTGAGCACTGACAACCAGACCTGGGGCCTCCGTGAAAACAGTGCATGCTCCTCGATGCTGAGCCATCTTTCCAGCCCCACATGCAAATTTTGAGAGTCAATTTAAAAAATCTGTGTTTAGCTTTAGATTGTCTCTTAAGAGGATGTGCAAAAGAGAAATATCCATTGATGGTATATCAAACTGAAACAAACTCATTCTCACCCCAAAATAGGCAGGTTGGGTTTCAGAATCTGTCAGCATGAAAAACGGGCTCACACTTTTCTCCATACAGTCAGACCTGTCTGCCCTCCCCTTGCCAGGAGAGGATTTGAGGCTAATATTTAACTTGCTCTTTGGTGAAAGGGAGGTTTCTGAGACACATCCTGATTACTCATTAGCCCCACAAGCAAAGATCTGGAGAAGTCTCATTTGAGATAGAGAGTACCTGGCTCTGACTTATGATCTAGTCAGAACAGACCTACAGTAAAACTCATCAAATTACAGGCCAACTTGGTTATTTGCTGATGAGTGTGCAGGTGAAGGACTGCTCTTCTGGCCCTTTCTAGTCATCTCTCTTGTATGTCTGACTGTTTCCTCCATACAGAAGAAGGCCTGTTACCTATTAAGTAATACACAACTGTGTAATACATACACACAGGTATACACACATGCATGCATAGACACACATGAATATACATGCACATGCATTTACATATACACACATATAGACATATACACAGATATTCTCATACACATGAGCACATACATATATATCCACACATGCACACAGATATACAAACACACACATACATAAATACACACTTACATGTATATGTAAACATGCACACATATCTACAAGTTCATACACATGTACCCACACATGCACCCACACATGCAAAAATGCACACAGACCTATACTTACAAACATGAGCATGCATATATATGGGTATATATGCAAATGTGTACACACATAAATACACACACACTCCTTCATGATAAAAAAAAATCCAGTATTTCTCTTGTTTCTTAGCCAGACAGTCTATCTCAGGTTCATTTCCCATGTCCAGCCAGCTCATGAGAAGTGGAATTTGCACTATTGAGCTTTCCCCTCAATGTAGATAGCTCTCAGATTCCAACTCTGGTCTGTCAAGTCTCAAACCTAAATTCTCTAGACTATGGAAGCAAAATAAGATCCATGCTGTATTCCCTGGAGTCTTGCTAATTAAATAGACTTAATGTGTTGCCTCTTGGAATCATTTAATCTGAACAGTAGTCATTGACTTTCAGTATCTGAACAATATTTCAGTCATGGGATTTTAAGCATAAGGCTCTCTGGGAAGGATCTACATCTCTTGGAGATGTACATATCTACAGACACAGATACAAGCTCACACACACATGTACTTTATTACAGCTGCTAGAGAAATATTTCCTGTGTTTAGTTTTAAGCCATAGTACCTGCTCTGTCATTAAGACTCACAACTGTTAAGAGACATATGTGTACCCGACAAATGGCTGTTTTACAAGAATCTATTGGAGAATGGAACGTTTAGAAATGGATCAAGTGCACGTGGAGAGGGGTGGTCCTTGTTCACAGAGGGAGCATTTGATAGGTGTGTTTCTTGCTAGATATAACAATTCCTGCATGTAATCTCAGCACTCAGGAGGCAGAGGCAGAAGGATTGCCTAGGAGTTCATGGCTTCACTGGTCTGCCTAGTGAATTCTAGGCCTGTCAGGACTACATAATGAGACCCTGTCTCCAAATTAATGAATTGGTTGATTAACAATATGTTTGCCCTCCAAGAAGTAGCACCAGCCATGTTTAAAATAGAGGTTCTGAGCTGTGACAAAAGTTAAAGGGTTTGGATGGAACAATGGAAGGGTGACCATCTGGCAAGCAGATGTGAAAATCTCTTACCAGATCACCCTCTTGTGGGGATAGCTGTCAGAGCATTTCTACATACTGAACCACTGGGTCTTTTGTACGTACACCCTTGTTGAACAAAGACAGCCATTCATAAGCCAGAGATCCCAGATCTTAAGAAATAGAAGCTAGCACCTAAAGATGAAGTTAAGATGGGAAACTAAAATGACCCATGCCCAACAGAGTGAAAATGTGCATTCTTGCAAGACAGCCACCTCAAAAGCATTGCTAGTACTTTATGCTTGTTCTTCTTCCTAATTAAAAACAAAACAAAAAACCAAATTTAATCACCTAAATATTTTCAAGAAGTTTCAGTTCCCTGCCATCACCTAAAAACAAACTGAGCAGTTAAATCTTCAAGAGAGAGTCCGATATGGAATAAAATAAAGACTAAAGCTAAAGACTAAAGCTTATCGCGGTTGAGTACTGATCAGCTCAGAGGAAAACTGCTGAAAGAGAAAAGGTACCAGCCTTCCAAACACACAGGAGGCATTGCTAACCATTCCTTCCCCAGCCACAGCCCCTGCTGCAAAGGATAGAGTGGATTTTATTTTATTTCATTTTTTTTCCCCAGCAAGCCTCAGCCTAAGGAAATGCTAGTCTCCCCCAAGATGCCAGGCGATTGAAAGCCATTCTGCCAGGGGCTTGAGGCAGGGGGAGTGTATTTTCTAAGATTTTCCGATACTAAAACCCATTTAGGACTGTTGAGAGAAATCTCTCTGACTGAGGATTTAGCTCCTGCTAATCCTTAAGTGACTTGTTTTGACAGGGCCTTTGTAAAAGATTTTTCTCAGGAACTTTGCTTTGCTCTCAAGTAGCAATTACTGAATTGTCCTCCAGAACCTCTCTCTTCATCCTTCTCTTCTTGCTGGATGCCAGCTAATGAACTTGATGCATGCTCCAAGACACCAAGTGAATCCAATCACAACTGTTTACTGTAGAAAGTCAAGACTCTCAGGATTTCCGCGGATATTCCCTTTCTCTCTCTCTAGCCTCTGGGTATCAGGGACCTGGATTTTATTCCATGTGTCATCCAGCCTCCTCAGCAAATTCTTTGACTCCCGGCTTGGGGAGACAGAGCCCTACTTCCCTTTTATCCTGCACTTTCTCTACATAAAGCCATTTCCCCCTTCGTGAGGAAGGAGCGCAGGGACCTCTCAGTTTTTAAAGCCTCCTGGTGTTTGCTTTTGCTCTACTTGGTATTATATTTTCAGAGGTGACAATGGCAGCTGGTGTGCATGGCTCACCTCCCTGTGAAAAGGGACCCCTTGATGCTGTGACAACAGGGCCTCATGTCTGTGTGGCTTTCTTTCCCACTGCCTGCTGTGTTTCGAAAAGATTTTCAAATTCAACCTCACATCTTGTCTTCCAGGTTTTAATTAAGTCCCATGCCAGCAGGGGCTTAAAGGTATCTTTCTAATCCAGTGTTTTGCAGAGTGTGGTCCCAAGATGGGCAGCCATCAGCACCACCCTTTGGAGCCAGTTCCTAGGAGTAAGGCGATACCTCAGTTGGCAAAGTGTTTAGTTTGCAAGCATGAGGACCTGAATCCAATCCATACGACTAAGGTAGCTGCTATAGGTATGGCAGCAGGCACCTACAGTCCCAGCCCTAGGGAGACAGAGATAGAAGGATCCTGGGAAATGAGAGCTCGCTCCATGGACAGCCAGTCCAGCTGGATCAGAAATCTCCTGCTTCAGTGAGAGATCCTGTCTCAAAAACTAAGGTGGAAATTGAAGAAGACATCTCATGTCTACCTTCATGTACACACACACACACACACACACACACACACACACACACACACACAGACAGAGGAGAAAGAGAGGGAAGGGGAGAGAAAGAGAGAGAACTGCTGATCCTCAGAATCCAACCTGCACCTACAGACTGGAAACTGTGAGAAGGGCCCCTCTCACACATCCTGCAATGTTCTCCAAGCTCCATGTCTTCAGCTTACACTGTGGACACATTCCTTCTTCATCTACCTTGAGAAAGGACCACAAAGGAATCTGCCTCCAAACTTACCAGACTCTCCTACCTCAAAACTCCCACATTTGGGACTCCACACCCTGTTTTGATTTTTGGACTTCAAACACTTTGTCTGCAAAGTTAGGTTTCTGGCTGTAATTTATGACTGTACTCGCTTTGATTGTTTCTTAATTTCAGTAAGCCGTGTCAGTTACAGGACTGTTGTGTTAGGGTGTGGTGGGAGAGATTGTTGGCTTCTTATGAAAGTGTACCAAACTCCAGACAAGCGTTAACATATTGCATTTTAAATGCTTCTGGAGACTAAAAGCTGCCTGCTTTAATACTCTTGTCAACGAGGTGCTGAGTTTAAAATAAATAAATAAAAAGATCAGTGAAGTGGCTTTGTCCAACTTCACATACAGGGGAGAAAGTCTGTCCCAGGAAGAACTGTGCTCATTTGGCCAGTGGTGATAACTTTGAAAAGGCAGGTGGCCTTGGCATTATTCAGAGGAGAGGAACACTGTGCGGGTTTCTGGTTCCAGATGGCTTTGTGGCCCTGAAGACAGCAGACACGAGGGAATGCAGAGAAACTGCGGAGATGTAGACAGGTCCTGATTTTCTCTTCCCAAGCTGCATGACCTTGGCACACCTATTATCATTTCTGACTTTCAATTTCCTCATTTATAAGTTAGAGGTTAGGCCAGGTGACCTCAAGTACTCTTTTCAGCTTTAGAATTTGGGATTCTAAGATCCTCTCTCCCCTGTTCTTGGGCACAAGAGCAATGGAACAGGTCCCCTAAGATTCTGTCTTCTATGTGCCTTTCCTTCATGCCCCCTCTGCTCTCAGGAGCCTCTTTCTTGCAGGGCTTAAATACACACACACACACACACACACACACACACACACACACACACAGTGGGAGAAGTATGTTTCATTTTTTAGCTGCTTAGAAATTTATCTATAAACTAGCTGTTTTGATCTTTTATGGAAGGTTCAGATAGATGCCAAAAGTTGCTTAAACTGTGAAGACAGGGAAGATGGCTCAAGGGCCTAAGCACTTGTTGTATAAGTATAAGAACCTGAGTTCAGGTCCCCAGCACCCACATAAAAAGCCAGATGTGGTGGTGATGTGTGTTATAGTATCAGCACTGGACACTGAGACAGGCAGATCCTGGGGACTTGTTGGCCAGCCAGTGCAGGTGAAATGGCTTTGGTGAGAGGTCCTGTCTTAGTAACAATAGTAATAAAATAGTAATAATAATACAGTGGAGAGCACTTGAGAAGGATATCCCAAAGATGACCTCTGGCCTGCACATGCATGGACAGGTGCACCTGCACACACACCCACACACACATGCACACACACACACACACTACACAGACACAGACAGACAGACACACACACAAACACACACACACACACACACACACAAGAAGGAAAGAAGAAAAAGAAGGGCTTTGGTGGAATGCAAATATTTAAACCCATTCCCTTGGAAAAATTAGGGCCAGCAACTGAATCCCATTTTCTTTTGCCCTATCCTTTGCAGAACTTGAGCTGCTAAAAACACAGTGGAGGTGAAGCAGAGTTCACTGCTACTAATTGCTGCTAAGCATCCTGGGATAGGGGTTAGAGGAGGCCCTAGCATCAGCATGCATTCTGGGAATTCTCACACTTGTGCTTAGTGTGGTGTCCTTGAGTAACCTGGTGGAACAGGACATTCGATGTGACAGAGGACACCCTGATGGTTCTCTTCCATCCTGTTTGCCAAACAGAACCCACGGGGACCAATGTCTTTTTGCAAGCTCAGGAGATTCACAGGCAGCTCCTTCTAATCCCCAAATGGTGAACTCTCCCAAAAGCGGGGTGAGGTGGGGGGGGCGGGGGGTGTGAAGGCAAGACCATGCAGGATGGGGTGGGCAGGCACAGGTTTTGTGCTTCTTGCTATTTTAATGGGTCATGCACCAAGTTGTCAGCCTGGGAGACTGCCAGCTTTCCTTCCAGTCTGTATAACTTGAGGACTCCTGAAATTGGAACTCACTGGAAAATTCCTCTCACAGTAAGACCAGGAAAGAGTTTATCTAAGGAAACCATTCTCTGGAAGTTTCAGCTTGCAGGTTCTCGTAGTTACCTTGTCCTTGTAGTAATAAAATACCCGAGGACAGCAATTTAAGGAAGCAGAGGTTTATTTTGGCTCATGGATGCAGTCCATTGTGGTGGGGAAGGCGTGGCTGTAGGGGTGTCAGGTGGCTTGTCACATTATGTCCACAGTCAGAAAACCCAAGAGAGGGATACTGGTTCTTGGCTTGCTTTAGAGCGATGCCCCTACATCTAGGGTGGATCGCCCACCTCAGTTAATAGTAATGTAACCTAATAAGCCCTTATGGGTGCACCCAGAGACGTGTCTCTTTGGTGATTCTAGATCCTGTCATGTTAGTGATATTAACTACCACAAAAAGTAAGGAATTAAAGATGAAACCAGAAATGAAAACTTCCACTTGCTCTATTCCCTGTTCAACACAGAAAGACTCTTCTCAGTTTTCACTACATGTTCTATCGTCAAGAGAATCACCTTGGTGCTGGTCATTTTAACTCAGTAACAGGCATCACCAGTGCCATCAGCATTAACTGGAAAACAGCGTGGCATCAGGGACATTTTTAGGAAAACAAAAAGGAGAAGTCCTAAGACAACTGCTTGGGCACCTGGATATCCAAACAAAATGGCTCCTTCACTGTGTAATACCCTTCTTTCTTGGAAAGAGCTAAGAATATGTTATGAGCTTTGTAGAGTCTTTGGGAGTCTTATTTAAAAGACACATGTAGTTAAAAATAGCCAAGTGAGCCTGGGTTTGGTAGCACATGCCTTTAATCCTAGCACTTGGAAGTCAGTGATCAGAAGATCTCTGCAAGTTCGAAGCTAGCCTGACCTACATAGCAAGTTCTAGTACAGGTAGGGCTATGTAGTGAGACACTGTCTAAAACAAAAACAAAAGCAAAAGCAAAACCCACAAAGCCTGGAATTCCTAAACTGGCATCATAACACGGCTAGCGAGTGATTTCAAAGCCATGCAAGCCTGGATTTGTTATCTGTCTCATAAGCATACTGACCTCAGTTCCAGTGGCAGACCTGAGACCCACACCTTTAAAAGGCAGGATTCCCTAATGGATGGCCTTAGAGTCAGTCTCAGAACACTGCCCCAAACAGCCAGGAACCTTCAGTGCTCAGACTTGGTCTTTGACATGAAACTTCTTGGTCATCTTCTGTAGAAATTGGCATGACACTATCACCACATATAGGAGTACTTCTGAACCAGTTCATAGCTTTAGCTAGCAAGGAAGGCTTCCTAAAAGATGTGATCACAAAACCACATCAAAGAAAATTAGATGTTTTTTTCCAGAAGGGGAAGAATTCTCTAGGCACACAGGATTAAAAGAAAGCAAGAAGGAGTTATGCTGCTTTTCCAGTGAGAATGGTTTGAAGGGAACAGTGGGTGATGGAATGAGGAAGCCCGGCAGAATCTTGGCCATAGAGGACCTTGGATGCCAACACTGGATGTGACTCTCCAATCCTTCATGCCCCTCTACCTCGACAGATACCTGCTGCCTCATCTCCTCAAATGGATCTCTACCTCTTGAAGTTCGTGGGACTCTTCATTCATCCCTGACTCTGACTCTTCCTAAGGGTGATTTCTTTCTCTGACCTCGTCTCAGTGACCTATCTATCAGGTGCTGGCACTTGTCTCCCTAAGTTCTATCTGTTCTTCATACTGAAAATCTCCCCATTCCGTTTCTCAGTTCTGTGAGCAGGTCTTACAGTTCACTTCCTGCCTCAGCCTCTCCAGCTGCATTCACAAACATATATATGCACCCTATGTACCTATGCACATGCATACATGTCTGCTCACGCATCACATATAAAGCTTACATTAAAGGTGCTTGAGAAATACTGCATGATAGTTTCCATCAGATAATGTATGAACCAGCTACAAGCTGAAAAGAACGGTCTCATTTGCGGGTTCCTATTGGCTCCCACATGGGAGAGGGTCTTTTTGAGGCTCTAATGGGCAAGCAGCTGGCTCTGACAGCAGAATTCGAGGTCCTTGATCTTCCTGAGACATCACCCCCCTGTTTTGAACATGAGCTGTGATGTGGGTCCCTTCCCATGGAGCACTGAGGATCCTATTCAACTGTTTCCCTGTGATCTGGACATTAACAGGGAGCTTTCTCTCTACTTAATTCCCTTTGAAAGCCTTCTGGTCCCACTATTGAGCACTTCAGAGACAGCACTGAGCTAATACCTTCTGCTCTGGTTTCAATGTGCTATGGGTTTGTGATCTTAAAATAGATGGAATTACCACGGTAAGCATTGTTCTGCCTTGAACTCGAAGTCCTAAGAGTCGGGCCTCTAAAAAGTTAATCCTTTTCTTATTTGTGAGGATTCCAGACCACAGTTTACAGAAACGTATGCTAAATTATTTATAATCCAGGGTTACTGTAACATGGAAAATCTTGCTTACCATCCCGGCATCGCTAAAATGACATATGTGGCAAAGCCCTTGGCCACACCTGGTCACCGCTGCTCTCTTCTCTCTGCAGGCAGGAGCCCAGAGCATGGAGAGCATTGTTGGTGTTGTGCACACTAGCACATAGCTTCTGTCCCCTACCTCACCCTGCATCTCATACATGTACACCTCTGCTGCTGGGCCCTTGGAGCAAGAGCAAATCTATGATGGTATGGACACACGGCTCAGCCCTGGACAGCAAGCGTGTAATTTCTTCTTTATTTAAGGTTCACATCTTGCATTCTTCCGAGAGATCTTGGCATGGGTTGCAGTTAAACAGTGGCGTTAAGTGAGACTTTTTAGAAAACTGAAGTGTTCCACCGTTAATTTGAGAAAAACCCCTCACTGAGCTCTCAATTTTTCCCAGTACAAAATAAGGAGGTTAGAATAAAGGACCTCGAAACTGCCTGTGGTTCTCTGTCACGTGACTTTAAACAAGGACTAATGCAGCTCAGAGATACAAATGTATACAAACACTTGGAACACGTGATGGCAGCCTCTGTGGTGCTTAACATGCAAAGGAAGAACCTGGGGATTTTTATAGGACCTGCCTTGAACAGAGACCCTTCCAGAGCATGTGTGCATATATGTAATACATTCTCCTCTGTTTTCAAAATTGGGAAATAACTGGATGCTATTTTATAATCTCTTGATCTTTATAAGTCATTGCCAGGTTTCAGAAGTAATTTTCCTATTTTTTAAGATATTTTGCCTCTGCTGCCATCTGAAAGGGTTGTTGTAATGTAGATTATAAGAGGAATAGCACGGTTCTGTTATGTGACTTCACAGGCAAAAAGTTAAATCTGCAGAGGGGTAAGGTGAAGACGTGTTCTCCCTGTTCTGGTCTGTTGCATTTTGGATACTCTTTGTCCATGTCTGCAGAGCAGGCCCAGACCAAATTCTAAATGGCAAACCGCAGCTCCAGCACTCACCTCCCGAGCATTCCCACTGCATAGCCAGGCTCTCACCCAGGGCATTCCCACTGTACAGCCAGGCTCTCACCCAGAGCATTCCCACTGTACAGCCAGGTCTCACCCAGAGCATTCCCACTGCATAGCCAGGCTCTCACCCAGAGCATTCCCACTGTACAGCTAGGCTCTCACCCAGAGCATTCCCACTGCATAGCCTGACTCTCACCCAGAGCATTCCCACTGCATAGCCAGGCTCTCACCCAGAGCATTCCCACCGTACAGCTAGGCTCTTACCCAGAGCATTCCCACTGCATAGCCAGGCTCTCACCCCGAGCATTCCCACTGTACAGCCAGGCTCTCACCCAGAGCATTCCCACTGTACAGCCAGGCCCTCACCCAGAGCATTCCCACTGCATAGCCAGGCTCTCACCCTGAGCATTTCCACCTTACAGCCAGGCTCTCATCTGGCTCACCTAGGCTTGTGACTAGATTCTGGCCCACACTTAAAATGTCTCCCTTTGCCTTCAGGCGTCTGCATTTCAGCCTCTCCCTGATCAGTGATTGCTCTAGCCTGGTCTAGCAAAGTTGCAAGGCAGACTCCATCTTATCTGGGGTCTGAGAGGAAGAGAAGCAGAAGCAGGTACATGATGGTAGTTCTCTCTCTCTCTCTCTCTCTCTCTCTCTCTCTCTCTCTCTCTCTCTCCCTCCTTCCCTCCCTCTATCCCTCCCTCTCCCCCCTCTCCTTCTCCCTCTTTCTCTCCCTCCCTCCCTCTCTTCCTCCCCTCCCTGTTTTCTTCTCCATCATTCTGCATAAACCTCCTGTGTCTCCTCTGCATAGGAAGCATCCCTGAACCACTTGGGTCAGTCATTAAGTAACCCTCCCTATGCAGGGTGCTGGATAGGGCAACAAGAGAAGCTGCACATTCATTGCACAAACTTTGCTGAGCTGAAAGCCATGTTGGATCCCATCCTGTCCCCTCAGAGTTTTATGGCTCAATGCAGGACCTAAAGGCCAGGCTCACCTCATAGGGGTACTGACAGCTTTTTCTGTCCATGGCTCCTGCTGACTGACCAGCTTCTGCCTGAACTCTTGAAGGGAAATATGATCATGAAGAAAGCTGGAAAAAGCAGTGGGGGATAAGGGAGAGACAGAGAGAGACAGAGAGAGACAGAAAGAGAGAGACAGAGAGAACAACAGAAATACCACAAGCAGGACCACAGGACTATTGTGGCTTTGGTTATATTTAGTTCAGTGAAATGACCCTTAGCTACTTTCCTGATACAATTGCCAGTTGAGTGTGTATGTATGTCTGCATATGTGTATATGTGTATATGTGTGTATGTGTGTATATGAATGTGTGTGTGTGTGTGTGTGTTCACATGTCTGGTCTTCCTCTCTGTGCTTCATCCCATGTTACTCCTTCACATTGCTTTCAGGACTCTGAATAAAAGCCTCTAGTGTATCTGCTGCTCTTGCTTCAGTTTGTGCAATGCCCTCAGGAGGTGGGGTGTTCAGACCTGACAGGTGTAGGCCTGTCAGCTGTGGCCTTGAAACATGACTTGGAGTCAATGGAGCAAGCGCACCCTTGCTTAGAGGAAGCTGGCAGAGTGTACATTAGGCTGGCACAGGCAGGAGCTGACACCGAGACGTGTCTGAGGAGCAAGGCATGGATGCAGCAATACTTCCCAGATGCAGCAATACCTCCCGGAACCTTTCCTGTTCCCAAAGCTACATAACGTATGGCTCCCTTTCACCACTGAGCACACGTGATATTTGGGGTTTCTTTGATCATTTCTCACTTGCTACCCTTTCAGATCCCATGATCAGACTCTGTGAACATGCTATGAAGTAAGGCTGGAGGATTGTAAAGACTGTCCTGGAAGCTCACCTCCTGCTGCTGCCTCAGCCAGGCACTGCAGGCCTCATGAAGAAGTGTTTGTATCGAGTACAGCTCCACAGCCCAGCTCCTACCTTAGAACAATCCACCTTTCATTCTAGTGCAATCCTGTGCCAAAAACTAAGCCATCTTTATAAACTCCTTCCTACCCTCTGTCTACCTGATGCTAAATAATCACAACGGTGTGGCCACAAAGAAAGAAATCGATGCTCTCGGAGCCATGCCCAGCATGCATCGGGGGATGCTCTTTCTCCTCATCCTGATTGGATCTATAAAATACAAAACAGCCTGGGTCCATGAACTTGGCCTCAATCCTAGGGAGGGTCTTCCATAATCCTGACACTGGAAATCCCTGTAAGGACCCAATTTGCTTTCCTTTTATCATGACACAAGGGACATCATGAGAGCAGAAGCAAGAACAAAAGCATGTCTTAACAATTGGCCAAATAACCGGCTTCTTTCAAACTGAAAGGTCACTGATCTCACATGCTTTACATCTCTGTTAGGGGTGTTAGGGGAGTGGACAGAGAAACGCACTTGAAACACATACACGTTCTCTGTCTCTGTCTCTCTGTCTTTCTCCGTGTCTGTCTCTCCCTCTCTGTCTCTCTGTTTCTCTCTGTCTCTGTCTCTCTCTGTCTGTGTGTGTATGTATGTTCCTGTGAAAGCAAATGCACATGTGGGTGAGGGACATTTATGCCCATCTGTGCTTATGCATGCAGAAGTCAGAAGCCAACAACAGGAAAATTTCTCAAGTACCATCCATGTTTTGTGGGATTTGTTGGTTTTTTTTTTTTTTTTTTTTGAGAAAGTTTTTCCCGGCTCGGATCTTACTAAGTAGGTTACACTAGCTGGCCAAGAAGCCCCAGGGATCTGGTTGACTCTGCCTCCCCAGTACTAAGATTACAAATTGGTGAGACCTTGTTTTGATTTTAAAAAGAGGGAGGGATTCTAGGGTGAGTTCCTTCTTCTTGCAAGGCAAACATTTTACTTACTGATATATCTCTCCAGCCTCAAACCAGCCTTTTGTTGTTGTTTGTTTGTTTGTTTGTTTAAGTCCAGGGCTTTCTTTCCCTGGCACCCCACTTCTCTGGTAAGGGGGAAGTGTCTCCTGCTAAGGAAGAAGCAGGCTTGCTTCTACTCTGCATAGGCTTCATTTTAAAGCTCTGAAGCAAAACAGCCAGTTGCAGAAAACATCAGAACTACAGAGGAAGGCAATCCATCCTGTAGTTCAGGAGGGAGGGTAGGGGTAGGGGTACAGGAAGAGAGAGGAGAAGGGGCAGGGAGAGGGGGAAGGAGGGGGGAGGGGTTATGATGTCAGGTTTCAGTGTGCTCATCTCAAGTCTCCTCTAGTCTTTTGCACATGGAAGGGTTTTAAAGCTACCCCCACCCCCATATCACCCAAGTCTATGCCACAAACACTTAAAGCAGCCAGGCTAGTCTTAGAGGGGTATCTGGCTGTTCAGAAAAGATGTTTTGGCTGTAAAGCACGCTACCCTTCGAAACTTGCAAGAGGACATAATAATTCCAGCAATGGTTCAGCTAGTCTGTGGGCATTTTAATCCCTCCATCACCCCTACAACTGCTCATGCAAGAAAGATTGCATTTCTCTTCATGATGGTTAACAGCCACCTCAGGTGGAGATCAAAGCCATCTGTATTTGTGGAGCAAATGGCATGAGATATTTTGCAGGCAAAATTGGCATCCAGTATTATAACTGGGTGGCCACCAGCAGGCACAGTCTGTAAGGAGTTTTAACATAAGCAAGGGCAAGGAGAGTTTCCACAGGAAAGCAGGCCCAGTTCCATGGGAACGCAGGCACAGCATTTGGGCCTTTCATGTGGGATGTTTCTGTACTTAGTTAAAGATGTTGCCCATACAGCTTTGGAGGCCCAGTTCCTGTCTCCACTTGTGCTGGCTGCAGGACAGGGAAACGCAGCACCATGCACAGCAGGGCCTCCACCTGCTCACTTCTATCCATTGCTAACTGAAACTCCAGATTGTCCTTCCTTCCTGCATCCATCCACTGAGCCCTTCTTCATCATCTTATGTCCACGTTGCTGATGAGCTGGGTGTTCGAGCTTTACCTCTTGTCTGACCATCTTCTGATGTTATGTGGGAAACGTGATGTCCACAACCCCCAAGTTTGTCTCCTTCGTGTTAAGGACTGTTTGAATACAGCACTGTTTCTTAGAAAGATGTCATCCACCTGAGGCTGGGGATGTGGCGCAACACTAGCTACTCTACAAGGATTTGGTGGGTTCAGAATCCCAGCATCCAAAATGCAGGGTAGCTAATGGCTTTATGTCTGTATTCCTAGAACTGGGAAGGCAGAGACACAACCCCTAGAACCAGCTTGGGTTAGCTGAATTGGTAAGCTCTGGGCTCAACTGAGACAGCCTACCTTAATGTATAAGGCAGAGAATGGTCAAAGAAGACAGATATCAGCCTCTAGCCTCCACAGGCACCCTCACATATGTATGCATGTATCCTCATACATGTTCACTCCACACACAAGCAAACTTGCATATACCAGAGGTAGAGAGAGAGAGAGAGACAGAGACAGAGACAGAGACAGAGACAGAGACATAGAGACAGAGAAAGACAGAGACAGAGAGGGAGAGGGAGAGAGACAGAGAAAGAGACAGAGAGAGAGACAGAGAGAGACAGAGTCAGAGAGGGAGAGAGGGAGAGGGAGAGAGAAAGAGACAGAGAGAGAGACAGAGAGAGATAGAGGAAGAGGGAGAGAGAGACACAGAGAGAGAGACAGAAAGGCTATGTCTTCTGTTTCCTGATGCTCTAATGATGAGTCAGGTTGACATATAAACAAGACCAACAGTATGACAGTAGGGCATTGGTTCCCTGGGAAAAATGAGTCTGACCAGGACATGAGGAAGCAGAAGCATTGCCTGGGGTAGGTGGCGAGGGTCAGAGTGACTAGGCAGCACACTGCGGAGACCTCTCCCTGTGATCCACACGCTATGTTCTAAGCTTCACTTTGACACATAGCAGTCACAGCCATGTCATTAAACAGCATCATTATTTCTGATCCACAGATAAAGGGTGGAAGTTCAGAGGTTAATTTGCCCAAACCATGGCTATCAGCGAGTAACTACACTGACTTGCTGTCTGTAGAATAGACACTGTATTGGTTCTTATGCTACATAATCTGCATCCATTTGGGCTTTTTGTAGCAAAACCTGAATGTGAGTATCATTACCTTGTTATGCCTGGACTGTGCCTCATAGCATCCTACCTCCAAAAGTTTGCGGTTAAAAAGTGCAATCATTTAATTATATTGCACAGATTGTTGTGGGTTAGGAATGCTGTCAGGGTAAAGCTGGGCACTTCTTGGAATCCCTGCTGGCATGTGTCTTGTTTTTTTTTTTCTTTGTCACTGTGATAGAACACTCTGACAGAAGCAACTTAAGGACGAAAGGGTTTATTCTGGCTCACACTTCAAGGATGCACTTCAATCACGATAAGGTCATGGCAGCAGGAGCCTAAAGCAGCTGATGACATCACTGCAGAGAGGCATGAGTGCATACTGTCCCTCAGCTCACTTCCTGTTGCATAAGGACTAGGACCCCCTGCCTTGGGAACAGTTCCACCTGCAGTCACCTCAGGTTCCAACATCCATTGATGTTGTCAAGATGAGCTCCCACAAGCATGCCCACCTCCTCACCTCCCAGTGATTCCTGACTCTCAAGTTAACAATTAACACTAGCCATCACAGTACCTAACTGGCCCGAAGGACTGCAGATGACTTTCTTCATGGTCTGAGAGCTGGGAAGGCACCTCTGGAAGTTGGCTGTCCATGTATTGTAGGTCATCTCCAAGAGGTCTGCTCAGAGTGGCTTTGGGAGATGTGGGAGAGGCTGCCAGCCTTCTTAAAGGTCCCACAGGACCATAGCAACTCTTACCCTATGCTTTGCTGACCAAAGAAACATAGGCTAACTTGTTTCATGGCAGATGGAAATCACCCTCTCATCTCACAGAAAGGATATGTAAGCGTGTGCAGCCATCTTTAAACAACACCAGATTCTTTAAATGGAATCAAGCAAGAGATCTGCTTTTTAAGACAGAGCTTTCCATGGACCAAATGATGCAGGAAACAACTGTTATCTTTGCAGCCTTTATCCTTTCTACCACGCCTGCTTTCCTCTTACCCGTATGCACTAAATCACTTTTCCCACACATCCCTCAAACCTGTGCTCAAGGAAGATGAGAGTCCTGAGCTCAACTTGCCTGCAGGAGCATCTGTATCTTGAGCTAGCTCTCTAATGGGAAGGGAAGGAAAGGTATTTCTTCTTGTTGTTGTTGTTGTTGTTGTTGTTGTTGAAAATATTTCTCAAAGTTTGGGAGAGGTAAAGTAGGCATGTAGAAAAGATGAGATTTGGGCAGGAAGCTCTGGACCAACCCTAAGACAATAAAATACATACCAGTCTGTGACGGCAGTTCCTATCCATTGCAGTTACTGTTGGGCCCTGGACCTCCTTGCTCCTCTGTATAGGCTGTCCATGTATACACTCTTTGTCTGTCTCTATCTCTGTCTCTGTCTCTCTCTATCTGTCTCTCTTGTACACTCTGTCTTTCTCTCAGTCTCTCTGTCTTTCTCTATTTCTGTATCTCTCGCTCCCCCTTTTTGTTTCTTTCTCTGTCTCTTCTTCCCTTCCTATCCCTGCTATCTCTTTCTCTGTCTGTCTCTCCCTCCTGCTCTCTTTCTCTCTCTCTCCCCCTCTGTCTTCCTCCTTCTGTCTCTTTCTTTGTCTCTGTCTCTCCCTCCCTCTCATTCTCTTTCTCCCTCTCTCTCCCTCCTCCTCCCTCTCTCTCTCCTCTTCCCTCTCTCTCCCTCCTCCTCCCTCTCTCTCCCTCCTCTTCCTTCTCTCTCCCTCCTCCTCCCTCTCTCTCCCTCCTCCTCCCTCTCTCTCCTTCCACTCTGCCCATCTAGCCTTTGCATTCACTCTTCCTTTCTTGTTCCATACATACACATGGTTTTATATTTTTATATTTGTTTATTCCTTGACTGCAAGGAATCAGATATATAAAATCACACTAGGCCTCGGTGACATAAGGATTCCACCATTCCAGGGAAATGGCAAATGCCCTTTATTCTTAGGGTTGCGATCCCAGAGAGGCATTTATGAGAAGGGGGAAATGCTTTCAAAGGATGTGACAATCTTACTCACGGGTCTTTTAAGATTGTTCCAGAAGCTGGCCTCTCATGTCTGTGTCAGTTCTCCCTCCTCTCCCTGTCTCTAGCTCTCACTCACACTCTCTTTGGGTTGCTTTCTTCTGTTCTGTGTTGAGAAGCACAGCACAGCTCCTTTTTTGCCTCTGACACTCACAGATGCACAGTCAGTTGTAAAGCACCCCAGCCTCCGCTGTTGCCACAATACCTTGGTGGCCTCAGTGACCTTGGTGGCCTCGGTGGTCTCAGTGACCCCGGAGCCCCCAGCCACATGAATCTGTTGATGTGTGACTACTCTGTTGTTTTGTAGCTTATAGTGTTAACAGTGGGTGAAAAAAAAATCTCAAATGAAGGGAAGACTGCTGAAAGAGAAAGGCAGTCATGGCCAAGGACTCCCTCGCCTGTGGTTGTAATCAGTGTTAGGTAGGTCCCTGTAGCTATATCATTTAAGTCCTCAGTTACATCACAGAATGAGCTTCCTAAATCCTAAATGCTTTTTTTTTCAGTCCTGGCTGTCCTGGAGCTCATTTTGTAGACCAGGCTGGCCACAAACTCACAGAGATACACCTGCCTTGGTCTCCTGAGAACTATGATTGTCACTGAGAACTAGCATGTGTCACCGAGCCCTAGCCTGAATTTTTTTTTAAATGTCTTTTTCTATTGTGTCCTTTTTCTCCTTTGTTTATTTAAATTGTACTATGTTCTTTCTGCATCTTCTCTTAATTATTTTTAAGTGACTTTGTGTGTGCACACTTGTGTGTGTATGTGTGTGTGCATGTGTGCACATGCATGTGTGTTTATATGCATGTGAATGCGGGTGCCTGCAGTGTCCAGAAGAGAACATCAGGTCCTCTGAGCTGGATTTCCAGATGATTGTGTTCCACCTGACATGGGTTCTGAGAACTGAACCCTGGTCCTCTGGTCCATTGGTAAAACAGCAAGTGCTAGTAGTGAGTGAGCCATCTCTTGAGCCCTGCCCCCACTCTTAAACTTTTTGTAAGAACCAAATAATGTTTCTTCTTATGAAATGCGTATGTGGTCAGTGAAGGATGATTGAATATTGGCATAATGGAAAAATGAGGATGAGCATCTGTGGTACCCACACGTGCTGACAGCCATGCTCCTTCATCATCTAACAAGAACTGTGATGCTCCTGTCATGTGTCTGTCCTCCTGAGAATGAACATTGTGATAGGAGTGACTTACGTGGCTGTATACTATTCTTTCATATGTTTATATTTTGGATTAGGTGAATAGCTTCAGTTTGCTTTTGTTTTGCTGAGCTTGGGATCAAACTCAGGGCCCTGTTCATACTGAGTAAGTCTTCTGTCATTAAGCTATATCCCCAGCCCTTGGAGAATACATTTTAATGTGACCCATGCACATTGTTTAAGCCAAACATAAAAGTTATCACATCAACAACTTTATTAGGTACTTACATTATCATAAGCTGTTGCTAGCTGGACACCCTTGGGAAGATAGAACCTCGATTAAGGGACCCCCTACATCAGATTGGCATGTGGGCTTGTTTGGGGGGGCATATTCTCCACTGCTAATTAATGGAAGAGGGACCATCCTCCTGTGGGCAGTGGCACCAGAAGGCAGATGAACCTGGGCTGAATGATCAAAGCTAACAGAGCAAGCCAGAGAAAGCAAGCCAGTAAGCAGTGTTCCTTTATCTTTTCTGCTTCAATTCTACTTGGGACCCTGCCCTGATGTCTCTCATTGGTAGAATGTGACCCAAACACGTAAGCCCAACAAACCTCTTCCTTCCCAAGTTGTCTTTGGTCATGATGTTTATCACAGCAACAGAAAACAAACCAGAAAGCTAGTGCATTTTTTTTCCTGTGAGTAATACTTCATATTCTTGTACATAAACCCTTGACATACTTTGATTCTGTGAGATGAATTTCTTACAAGGTTAGTAGGATGAAAATGGGACATTTTAAAGACTGACTTCTGTTACCAGCTTGTTTTCTAGGAGGAGTTCTCGTGGATCTTATCGCTCGCCCATCTCTGTCCTACCAGTAAATGTAACTGTAGCTATACCTTTGGCATTAACAAATATCAACTAGTCAAGCTCAGCTGTACTGTTTACATATAATTCCTTACATGCTCTTATAAAAGCAGTATACATTTGTTGTAAAGTTAAAAACAAAACAAACAAACAAACAAAAAATCAAATCTGGTACATTGGAGCTACCAGAGCCAGGGGTAATAGTTAGTTATCCACATGTGACAAGGATCATAGCTTATGGTTAAGTGTGTGTCTTTCCAGCCTGTTTTCTCATCTTGGGCTTCATCCAAAGCATATACCTTTAAAGCAGCGAAGCCTTTACCATACTGGGCTGTCCCCTGGCCAGCTGCTAAGCAAAGTCTGTCACAACTTTCTCTCCTTGAGCTTTGGCCTGGACAATGTTTACAGCTGGGTTTTATTTAAACCAAAGTCTCTCAGCTCTAGTATTGTCCTAGAGAATGCTTGGCTGTGACTGATTGTCTTAGGTGTTGTTTGCCACTTACCCTCACTGATCCCTGTAGAAGGTGAGGGGCATTTCCCTCTTTTAACTGTAACAATCCAAAATGTCTTCAAATGCTTGCCACTCTGGCGTGAAGGGAAACAGGGGCCAAACTGCCCCTGATTGAGAATCATTGTTTCTAGGCTGCAAAAAAGTTCCTCATCTAGTAGACTGTGGCGTTTGTAACAAATTTGGACTTGTATTGTTTGCTGGCTTGCTCCACTGTGGCCACAGAGAGACAGTAGAGGTGGGAACAACAGGGCTAGCAGTAAAGGAAAGGATACCACCTGTGATAACTGTCCTGGGCATCTCGCTGGGCACAGTTCTGGACAAACACAGAAAGACAATGCTGAACGCCACAACTAAGTGTCAGGAGTCTGTAGGTGGTGGGCGGGGAGGTAATTACATTTCTTTTGGGATAGTCTGGTTGGAAGCCAATAAAGTGATGAATTATTGAATGGGCTCCTTCTTAAAAAAAATAAACATATTTTTCCTCTTTCTTTTTCATCAGTCCTGTGGTGAACAAGAGGAAGCAGGTGAACAGTTTACAAAGAGTTTCAAATGCTAACTCCCTCTGGTGCTAGACCCCCTAGCTGGATGTGTTATTTCCTTCTTGAGTGGTTTTTTAAATGCAACTGTTGTTCAGAAAAAGAGTTACCCTCTTTTCCACACTTTCTCTTTCATTCTCTTATTATGGTGTTTATGCGGTAAATGAAAGCCTAAGGGGACTGTTAACAATGGCCTGAAGTGCCAGGGTGACTATGTTGTGTTTTGAATGACTCAGATGCAAGACTGCCAGTCCAGTAAGAGTAAGCTCCATCTTACTGTAGCAAGCAATGGTGCTGAGTTTTAGTGGGTGTGAAAGTGATGTTTGTTCTGGTGACTGCATAGCGTATTTCAGAAAAGCAGAGTCGGTTAAGAAAAGGCTATAAGAACCAAGCTGAGTGACATCTCTGGAGGAAGTCCACCTCTCCAGCAGTGATGGATCGCTGAGTCCCAGCTCAGGATTACAGGAGGGTATAGCTCTAGAGGCCATGGGAGCAGGTCTGAGGGTCTCATTGGGAAGATAGAAGGGACATCCACAAAAGCAGAGGCTAGACTGACAACATGCAAAGGATCCCATGGCTCTGAGGACCATGGAGCCAGAGTATAGGTTTGACCTCCCTAAGAATGGCATTTCTTTAAGTCAGTGGTTTTCAAATGGTTACCAAACCTAAGGAGCTCCCTAGAAGGTTAACTAAGAATGTGGACAGAAAGGCTGAGCAGCCCAATAAGCAGAAATAGTAAGGTCCGTTTACTGGATGAATTAATAAACATTAATAAACAACATTAATAAACAACAACAACAAAACACACACACATAAACCCTAAGAAAATTAAAACCCCATGGACAGATCTAGCTATCTCTGGCCCATTTTATTTTTCTGTTCCCTAATTTCAAAATTTATAGAAGTCACACCACTTGGTGTGTGTGGCTCTCCATACCCTATCTACTTTGCCAGAGTATTGAACCAGCCTACAGCAAGCCCAGAGACTAATAACCGACACTAGATTAATTCAAATGAAGCCGTTAAAATTCAATGACTGGTTTTGTAACTTAAACAAATAACTGAAATCTCTGCTTAGTAACCAGGACAGAGGGTAGCCCAGTGAAGGACAAGGTGACAACCCCATGCCAAGGGAAAGCTGGCTGGAGGGAAGGACATTCACAGACTTGACACTTGATGGGCTTAGTGAGGCCTCAAAAATATCTAAGGAGCAAAAGGGTAAACCGAGGTGTGGTTGGTGGGAAGGAAGTATCTTCAACCCAGAGAAATTAAATCTTTTTTGTATCTTCTTCTAAAAGTGATTCTGGGTGCAACCACCTCATGGGAAAGGGGACAAGGGAATATCATGTCTTCAAACACAGTCACATGTCACCCTCTAATAACCCAGCTGCCGTGCCCACAGAGGAGTCAGCCTGTGTGCATACTTTGAGAAGGACTATTTTGAAGGGGCACATAGAGAGGGACAGCTGAGGCCTGCCGTATTTCAGACAGTAAAGTTGTCCTTTTAATAGAAAGGGGTCTCTAGATCATTAACACAAACTCCTGTTCTGCCAGTCAGGATCATGTCTGGAGATTACCTGTGTCACCTCATGTCCTTTTTAAAGGGAGTTTTTGTCATTCATTTGTGCTAACAGAACAATCACAAAACCTGTTTTAGGTGTTTGGGGAGGGAGAATGTCTAAAATCGCAGTAAGTATCACAGCCATATAAGAAGAGGTACCTGCATTTGTTGTGTTTGCAATTTCATTGTCCTCTGTGGCCACTTGCTTTCTCTTCTCCAAACAGCAGTGGCCTCTAACATTTCCAGACTTTTGCTGTGCTCCTGGGTGTGTCCCAAAACTCACACTCTCTTCCCAACAGCTCCAAAATGCACACACGATGATCATTCTTATTCTACTAAGGAAGGAACTAAAGTTCAGAAAAAGGGGGCTCTCCAAGGCCACCTGACTGATGACTAGGAAAACAACATTGACCCAAATAGTGTGGGCCCCGGGAACTTGATCAGGGAACTTACCTGCCTCTCTTGATGGATCTGGAGTTTAAATTCACACACTGAGAAATAAAGATCGCAGAAACAGATACAAAGCATGGGTACCTGGTGGGAGAGCTATGCAATGGAATTTTCTTCGAGCCAAGCTGCTGCAGTGACTTAGGGAAAGGGCATGATCTCTGGATACAAGTTACTCCACAGGGAAAAGTGAGTGCAGTAGGTCACTATGGTAACGTGACCTCTACCGAGTCCCTGTCTTTGGGGGTTTAAGTTCACAGACAGGATAAGCATCAGCAGAAAGACACAGCTTAGTGAAGAAGGGTAATACAAGAGCTAGCTCAGGAAAGGGTCTGGCTTCAGACATAGTGACCAGAAGCTGAACAACAGACCTCTGATGCACCAAGGGGATGGGGACATGTGTCTGGGCTCTGAGCTTTGACTCACACCAGCCACACACAAGGTGACAAGGAGTCCACAGCATTTACCTAAGAGCCTATTGAGAGGGAGTTAACTCCACTCCCTGCACATTAGAAAAGTCTACTCATTTACCATAGCCTTCCACCCACTTGACGCTCCCCCAGCCCAAACTCACGGCAGCTTCAGTGTGTGTGTGTTTTAACGTGTGTGTACTAGGGAAAGATGTTTGAAGTGGGGTGTTTGACACGTTTCGTTTTCCTTGAATAGAAATGAATACAAATCATATCTCATTAGAGCACTGCTGGGGTATGATTTAGGCAATTTTACCATTATCTGCAAAGAGAAGAAATCATGGCTACATTCAGACATAATTCTGTAGCATAAAAGTGAAAGCTGCTTTTATTGCTCTGGCTGCTGGCCTTTTCTTTATTTATTTTACTTACACTTTTGAAGTAGCAAGCACCAGGAACTCAGAGAGGGCTGTCTCCGATGGCTGGTGGAGTTTTCAACCTTGGAGTGCATTCATGATTTTTACAGTAACCTTTGGTGTTTTCCCTCAATTTCATTCATATCCAGTTATTTCTCTTTTTAAAAAATTTATCTCTATTTGTGTATGTATGTGCATATCTTTGAAGGAGTGTATGCAACTGGAAATACAGTGACCAAGGAGGCCAGAAAGGGGCATCTGACCTCTTGGAACTGGACTAGCAGGCAGTCGTGAGCCACTGTGTGAGACTGGTTCTCTGCAAGGGCAGCAAGTGCTCTTTTTTTTTTTTTTATTGGATGATTTATTTACATTTCCTATGTTGTCCCCTTACCCCATCCCCCACCACCCCCTCGGAACCCCCAATCCCCTCGCCCCTCCTCCTTCTTCTCTGTGGATGTAACCTCTATCTACACCCCCCCACTCCCACCTCCCCACCCTCAAAATTCCCACCCCCTGGGGCATCCAGCCTTCATGAGGTCAAGGTTCTCTTCTTCCACCTATGCCCAGCAGGGCCCTCCACTTTTACATATTCAGCTGAAGCCCTGGATCCCCCCCTAAGTGCTCCCAGGCTGGTGATTTAGACCCTGGGAGCTGTGGTTGGTTGGTATTGTTGCTCTCCTCATGGTTCCACAAACCCTTTCAGCTCCTTCAGTCTTCACTCTAACTCCTCTATTGAGAACCCCATGATCAGTTCAATGGCTAGTTGTGAGCATCTGCCTCTGAATATGTCTGACTCTTGAAGGCCTCTGAGGAGATATCCATATCAGGCTCTTATCAGCATGCACTTCCTGTCTTCCACATCAGCATCTACCTTTGGTGATTGCACATGGGATAGATACTCAGGTGGAGTGGTCTTGAGACGGCCCCTCCTTCAGTTTCTGTCCCTCACTTTGTCTCCATATTTGCTCCCTTGAGTATTTTGTTGCTCCTTCTAAGAAGGACCGAATCACCCTCACTTGGTCTTCCTTCTTTATGGGCTTCATGTGGCCTGTGAGTTGCATCTTGGGCATTTCAAGGTTCTAGGCTAATATCCAATAATCAGTGAGTGAATACCATGTGTCTTCTTTTGTGATTGGCTTACCTCACTCAGGATGATAATTTCTAGTTCCATCCATTTACCTAGGAACCTCTCGAATTCATTGTTTTTAATAGCTGAGTAATACTCCATTGTGTAAATATACCACATTTTTTGAATCCATTCCTCAGTTGAAGGACATCTGGGTTCTTTCCAGCTCCTGGCTATTATAAATAAGGCTGCTATGAACATAGTTGAGCATATGTCCTTGTTATATGTTCGAGCATCTTCTGGGTATATGCCTAGGAGTGGTATAGCTGGATCCTCGGGTAATGCTATGTCCAATTTTCTGAGGAACCGCCAGATTGATTTCCAAAGTGGTTGCACCATCTTGCAGTCCCACCAACAATGGAGGAGTGTTCCTCTTTCTCCACACCCTCGCCAGCATCTACTATCACCTGAGTTTTTAATCTTAGCCATTCTGACTGGTGTGAGATGGAATCTCAGGGTTGTTTTGATTTGCATTTCCCTGACGACTAAGGATGCTGAACATTTCTTTAGATGCTTCTCGGCCATTCGAGTTTCTTCCGTTGAAAATTCTTTGTTAAGCTCTATACCCCATTTTTTAATAGGGTAATTTGGTTGTCTGGAGTCTAATTTCTTGAGTTCTTTGTATATATTGGATATTAGCCCTCTATCAGATAAAGGATTGGTAAAGATCTTTTCCCAATTTGTTGGTTGTCGTTTTGTCCTATTGACAGTGTCCTTTGCCTTACAGAAACTTTGCAATTTTATGAAGTCCCATTTGTCAATTCT